>NW_015114239.1:0-37943 GCF_001443285.1 Poecilia latipinna | reverse complement strand
AGTGTTTTGATCAAATATGGGGATAAATAATCAAAATTTGCTCAAATCTCATCGATAAACTATTTGTCTCAAGAAGTATTTCTAAAGGCTTCAAATGATTAAACAAATTTAGAATATCAGAGAGACAAATGATTTAATAAATAAAAATAAAATAAAATAAAATTCCTCTAAACCTAAAAATCCTTGATGGTGAAAACTGTTTTAAAGAATTTCAGATAATTTTTTTGGTCACTGTGGAGAAATTTCAGCCCTCTTTTCTTGTAAGAATTGTTTTACCGGTAATTTAGCCACATTGGAGGATTTTCCTGTTTCAGGCCATGCCACAGGACCTGGATAAGGATTCATTCAGACTTTGACTAGGCCACTCCAAAACTTTCATTTTGAAAATTGTTTACTTTTGAACTCTTATTTTGTTCTTGACATAAGTGTCACAAGCAGATGGCTGGACATTTTCCTTCTTTATTTTCAGAATTCTTATTTATAAATCATAAATGATACGATAAGAGCCTACTCCTACTGTCAGCAGGATTTTCTTTCCTTAAACGCTGTGGTCGTTTAAACCAGATGTAACTGGGTGCACACCTTCCATAAAGTTCTGTTTGTGTTCAGAAAGAGAAATCCAGAGCTTGAACACAGATGTTGCACGACAGTCTGAGAGCAAGTCGGATTTTTATTTAATGCTCAAGTTAAGCAGAAGGTCCACTTACATCTGTAGCTGATTAAATCAGACCAAAGAAGACACTCGGATGATTTGGTGATCACTGGACGGCAAAAAAACAAGTTGACAGACAATCAGTGGGGGGCTCTGATTGTCTGATTGTCTGTCAATCAGAGCCCCCCACACAGAGTGTGTGTGTGTGTGTGTGTGTGTGTGTGTGTGTGTGTGTGTGTGTGTGTGTGTGTGTGTGTGTGTGTGTTTGAAAGAAAATCATTGCATATTCCAAATAATACATGTGTGTAAGTCATTAGGCGTCATCTCAGCTGGCAGAATCAGGGAACAACTGAAATGTGGGTCACTTGGTGGTTTATGGAGGGGGTGGAGGGTCCTGGCTGCTGGATGACGCTCACTGATCAGACAATTTCAGGATCAACCGGCGCCAAACTCAACCGCCTTACTGGTAATCCTTCACTTCTCCAGATCTTACACAAAAATAATCTGATTAGTTCTCGATACATGTGTCGTCCCAATAATTATTGCAATAACTGATGATATTGAAATGGTATAATAACGCTCTCAAAGACTGGTGAACTTTAATTTAGTGAAAAAAAATCCATAACACTGGAACTGGAAGATATTCTAAACAACCAAAATCAACGAGTAAAACGAGAAAAAAATAAATAAAATGGGTTATTTCGGTAAACAAATTCACTCTCCACAAATATTAATCATCAGAATGTAAATTATCGCGATTATTTTAGTTTAAGATGCAACTAATTGGTACAAGCTGTGTTTATTTGTCTACTGTAGCTGATGCTGCTGCACATTTGCACAAGCTTCAAATGCAACTGAATTGTACAAGTTTTCCTGGGTATTTTGGTTTCTCTAAAGCAGAACCAACATATTGTTTTGCTTCCTGTGTCAACACTGTCCTGTTGCAGCATGTCGGGCATGCCGCATGGAGAAGCTGCCAAGGCAACAAAGAATATCTGAAGATGAAATATTAATTGCTTGATGGACTTTATGAAATCAGGACCATCAGAGTAGATGGGTTATGTTGGTAAAATGTGAGCCTGTGTTTTTTTTTTCTTGGTGAACGCATGTGTAAAGTAGATCTGTGTGGAGGAACTGCAACGATGTTGCAATGAACACAAACTGTAATGAAAAAACAAAAAGGAGGAGACCCAGGGCAGTTTTTAAAAGGGACTTCTTATGTAAAATTCACGTTTTGCACATTTTTAATACTTCCATTTAGGTCTCTAGAGTTTCTCCAAACAGCCCAAGTACTTAAAAAACATCCACCATTGCGTTTTTTGGTAATAAGTTCATGCTTTTTGGTGTCTGAATAATGAGCAGTTTCAAAAATCTTCTGATTGAGTCACAATCAATAGACACTAGCAATCCAGCCGGAGCTCCAGCACCTTTGGTCAACTGGTTTTCCTATGTGCGCTGTACAATGGCTGCTGGAAAAGACATGTTTTGTTGTTGACATACCATCAAGAAACCACTTGCTGCATTCTTGTTGGATGTGACGTAGGCTCCATTTCTGCTTTTCAAAGATGTATGGCTGTATAATTGTGCATTTATCTGCAGCCATTTTGCTGTGCGAGTGTAAACGTTGAGTTTGGGGACATGGCCATCAGCAGCTTTTTTGGATTTAAAGTGACAAGAGGCCCTAAAACAGCTCAATGTGAAAGGAGATAAAATTAGGCTGAGCTGACCAGACCGAAATCTCATTATCTAAGAATAATTCTGTAAAAATGTAGCAAACATGTTTTGTACAGCCCATAATCTGTTCAAGAAAGCATAATAGGTCACCTTTAACGGCAGAATGCAAAAGCCTCTCCAAGCATATAGAGTAAAGTGAGCCAAAGGGGCGTGAGAATAGCAGTGTGTGTCTTTATCTCTGTGCACGTCCTCTGTTCATGCTCATTGTAGCCACCCCCACCAAACACACATACACCCACACTCTTATTGCTCATATTTTCCATTCTGAAATAAATGCTCCTAGCATAGCTGAAGCTTGAAGTCAGTCAAGCCATTAAAACACACACACACACACACACACACACAGTCATGGCCGAGTCATTATCCGAGCTGCGGCCTGCGAGTCCAATTTTTTAATCCCTAAATCTGTTCCTGTCGTTGGTTCCTGCTCCTGTTTTGCTGTAAGCTGGTGTTGTTGTGGTTTCAGTGGACTTAGGCTCTGTTATTAGCCTGAATGGAGAATCAGAGGTTTGGGGGGTAATTTAGAGCAGGATGCGTTGGCTGCACTGCGTTTATAATCAGCTGCACGGAGACATGGTGGTTCATAAGAAGAAAATGTTAGAGTGCGAATGCTTGTTTCTAAGAATTTTTATTTTTATCTTAGATTTTTATTTATTTTTTTCAGTCTAGTACAAAGCAAATATGTAACGTTTTATTTGCTTTTCAAAGAATCTCTTTCAAGGGCTTAAATGTCTTCAGGTTTAAAAATGTGCAGCTTCTCTTGCATATTTTATATTTGGAAACTGGATATTAGATTTCTGTTTGACTCAGTTTACACTCCAGTGTACAATCATTCACGTTGAAAACGTTTATTATTGGATTATAAATGAATAGGAGACATGTCGGCTCATTAAGCGTCTCAGTTACCAAGGTCCATCATTAATGTAAGACGTTTTGCAGCCCAGATTGTAACCGTAGCTGGTGAATGCAGGCTGCTAGCGGAGGTGTCCTTCATTTGATGTTATCAGGTTCTGTTAAGCCACAACAACAGCTGCAGAGTTTGTAGTTTGGGTTATTTTGGCTTTACAGGTGAAAAGCCAACATGTTTCTGCGCAGATGAGTTAAGTTCTTTATTTGATCGAAGAAATTATACCAATAAAAGACTGAGCTGTGGGCAGGATTAGCGCTAACATTCTCCAAAATTAATGCCTTAAAAATTAATCTTATTTCTATGTATATATGAGACAAAAAGGTGAGGCTGCTTCAACTTTTCCCTGAATATTATTCTTACTACATGCTAGTAGTTTCTGTACACGCATTTGTGGAAATATTTCAAACCAATCAATGGATGAAAGTTTTAAGCTGGTAATTTTCTAGCTTCATGTAACACTTAGCTGCGCTGCAATCATTCTTCCAGAAGCACAATATCAATACTATTTTAACATCTGTTATTCAAAATTACTTTTCACTTTTGGCTAGAGATGCACCGAGTCATGTATTTTCTGGCCGATGTCATCTTTTAGCTTTTTTTGTCTTATTTTGTAAAATCACTGGTGAAAATAGGTAACTTATTTTATTTCGATTTCTTTAATTCAGCTTTTGATGACGTGTTTAGCCCTCGCAGCTGGTCAACCATAAAACCTGCCAGTTACAACAGATTTTAGTTTATCTACTTTCAAGTAGTTTGGGCATTTTTATTTATTAATAAACATTGTTTAGTATTTATCTCAATGTAGATAAATCAAGAAGAAATACCTGCAAATTATGATTTTACACCCAAATTCTAACATTTCTGGTTTTCATTTGACCTTTACTGAATAGAAAGTCACTTCTTCCTTTGTGCTCAGCTCTTATTTGGTGGACCGGGGTTGGCAGGTTGAAATCTGAACAAACACCTGGAGTTCCTCAAGGCTGGATTCTCGAGTATGTCACAAAGAAGAAACGATATGAGATAAGAAGGGACATGAATGTGTCACCACTTTTAGACAATCTAATAGGTGGAACTACAAATGTTTTTCCTACGCTTATCTCTTCCCACGGTTATCCAGACAGAGAAAATCTTGAAATCTTATTCCATACTTGTGCAGATCTATACATCTGAGTTAAATCTTCATCTGACTCTGTTTTCCAGTGATCCGTGCAAAAGTGGTGGGTGAAAGAGAAGTCGATTCTGGGAATGACATCTACGGGAACCCCATCAAGAGGATCCAGTATGACGTCAAACAGATCAAGGTTTAAATCATCCCACATGTGCCCAACATGTTAGAAAAGGTTTTGGTGTTTTACTCTTAAATATTGTTGTTGATATTTCAGATGTTTAAAGGGCCCAACCAGGACATTGAGGCGGTTTTCACTGCACCAGTTTCTGCTGTGTGTGGCGTCACCCTGGACGCAGCTGGGAAGAAGGAGTACCTGATCTCAGGTATTTATACTAAATAATGTTGCACAATTATTGTGTTAATGAAGAAGAAAGCAAATTCACAGAGACTGATGTATATGTAGAAGTTAATTTGGACATTTCTTTGTCTTGATTGCAGCAGCTTCGGTGTAATAAACAAAAGTTAGGACACTTTGTGGAAACAGTGAGGAAAGCTACGGGAATTTTTAAAAATATGACATTTGGGCATGCAGGTGTGCTAAACCAGGCAGACAAACACAGGGTAGATAAAGACTAGTGGGCATGTTGGGGGAGGAAACTGTTTATGTCATTATGGATAATGATACGTTTCTGTCTAAACCCTGTGGAGACCAGTGGGCCTTCGTCTACCGTAAGACACTTCGAGACTCCGGGAACGGTTGAGTAGCTGTTTACTCCACAGTGCATTTCTCAAAAACTGCAAACAGACGTAATTATGTTTTCTATGTTAACACACAGCACAGCTTTAACGAGAAATGCATCACTCAAGAAAAAACGGAGCTCCACAGGGCTTAATATTTGACCCATTTTATTCATCGCTGCTGTTTTATAGAAATAATTTGACTCTTTTTAGACTTAGTGATATTGAGCATCTTAGAGTGAGATGAGAGTGTCACTATTTTAAAATAAGTTCAGGCTGAAACTAAATTATATTTGCAAAGGATCATGGATGCTTGAAAGCCTCAGAGGTTTGCTAGGGTCAGAAACAAAGATAATCATGAAGACCAAGGAAGAATGAAGCTGTTTTCATGGAGCAATGTTTAATCCATCACATGAAAATGGAAAGAGCTGCAAACCTAAAACTAAAAAATACTAATAAACAACTTACTCTACATTTGATAAGTTAAAATGAACATCTTTTGGCAGTATTCAGATCCAATCTGCTTTAATTTGATTCCTAAAAATTTTTAAGATTGTTTATGTGGCCCTTAATAATCTAGAGGGCCACATACAGAACTGTAGCGGGCAGGATTTGGCCCCCAGGCCTCGAGTTTGACAGATGTGATCTAAACCGTCAGGTCAGAAAAGTAGTTATAATACTTGTAGCTCTTTCTCAAAAACTGAAGAAAGACTAAAAGTAGCTCCCAGAGACGCTTTTCTTAAAATTTTACCTCGGTAAGATGAAAGTTATTAACAAAGCAGCATAAGAGAACTGCTAACAAGATGAAATATTAGGATTAGTGAGCCTGGGAAGACAAAATGGAGAGATATTCTCTATCAAACACTTATAATAATAAACTTTTTAAAAAAGGGACAAGCTGCAGCTTAAACGTTTTAACCTGTAATATGATAAATGTGTCTTATTCCACTGGCAGATTATTTTTCATCAATATAAAGGAATTATTGATGTAAAATAAGCTCCTATATCTTGCTGAAAAGTTACTTGTATGCTAGTTTTGTCTTATTTCAAGCTTACTAAAATATTTGCACTAGAAACTACTAGACCAAAAATACTTGGTAGGATTTGGTGTTTTTGTAATGTTGCAGTGTTGACTCTGGTTAGATGACTGCACTTTTCAGAGTTTTATTTTCAAACAACAATAAAGAAAACATGTCTCTTTTGCTTCCTTTCTCACTCATGCACAACTGTGTGTTCAGCCAATTGCTAAAAATACACAGAAGTTTCCTGCTTCAGTACGACAAAATGTGAGAAAGCCTCAGGAGAGTGAACACTTTTTCACCACACTGTAATGTTTTCATGTTGAGAGAGGTTGATGTTGTGAATTCAACGAACAGGAGCATCCGAATGAGGCGGCAGACGAAGCCGAAGAGACTCAGCAGATCATGAGGTCATTCATGCTCTGGTTTCCCCATCACAGACAGAGATGCACCCGCAATCATTCGCCCCCCTCTAATTACACGGAGTTGTAAGAGGAGGAACTGCTGAAGCCAGCGTTTCCTTTCGCAGCCTCAAACAGTGGCAAAAAACAGTCAGCTTTCTGCTGAGTGGGGCATCTTTGGAAAATCATTTATCTTCTACTTAGGTGGAAGGGTCAAACGTTGGAAGATTTGCAACAAATTGTGAGTCACATGAAGACTCCAACATGCTGAGAGGCGTTTTACAGACAGACAGCCATGAAGACGGAGCGACGCACATCTCAGCAAATCTGCAAACTTTGCTCCATATATCTTGTTTTGTCTAGTGCCACTTGTGTGGGTTGCACAGACGCTGGCACAGTCGTTAAGTGTAGATGCCTGCGGGCTCCAGTCTGGAAAGCAACAGCTTTTTATCTGGTGTACCAACAAATCTGTTATCTGTTGTTCAGCCTGTGAGAACATCCAGGGCTTGTTGTTTTTCGCCTAATCTTGTTTTGTCTGAAATGTTCTCTCACATGTGCTCCGCGCCACAACTCGCTCTTTTCCAGGCAAGGCCGAGGCGGGCGGACGCATGCACGTGACCCTGTGCGATTACATCATGCTCTGGGACTCCTTGAGCGCCACCCAGAAAAAGAGTCTCAGCCAGCGCTACCAGATGGGCTGCGACTGCAAGGTAAGGCAGCATAGGGCCATCTGTGTCTGTTTAACTCCCAGCATGACTAAGCAAAACAGCAAAACAGGCAGCAGGTATTCGCTTCCTGCAGAGAAAATCCAGACACAAGCAGGCTGGGTGAGAACAAGACATCACAACAACAAACTGGATTTTAAAGTTAGAATTGATCACTTTTTGTGGCTGGTTTTTAATTTTATCTTAATAAATTAGGTAAAAATGACATATTGTCATTTAAGGAGTTCTCGGCGTCCATCTAAAGCTGCAACTTTTCATTTCAGTGATGTGATTCAAGTGTTTTGTTTTTTTTAAGTTAGATCTGATGATTATGAATAAAAACCCTCAATTGCATTTCTTAGAATATTACAAAAGACCAACCAAAACGGATATTTTAATACAAAAATTCTACGTTGTCCTAATAATAAGGAAGACTGCTGACTTTGATAGTTGTTCAGCAGACAGTCATCAACAGCTTCAACAGGGAGGGTAAGCAGCTATAAAGTTTATTATTAAGTAAGCTGGCTGTTTGCAGAGTGTCGTATCCAAACATCTTAATTTAATTTGAGTGGAAGGAAAAACTGGGTTAGGAAGTGATGCACAAGCAACAGGGATAACAGCATCTTATTTAGTGGTTTGGTAAGGTTTCTAATAAGTCTACAAAAGCCTTGAAGAGTATTTGATTTGACTATTTGGGTGGAGAATAAGAATAAAGTTAAGAAAAACATTATTTCCAGACTTTACTGCTTATATCATTCTCTGAAAATGCTGTCCCTCTTTATATTTGTCATAGCATATAGTGTTTGGATATTCAAACTGCTCAAAACCATTTCCGTTTTTTAGTAGATGAGATGCTGGGGCTGACAGAAAATGGTGACAAGCTTATAATAATGTCAAATAATTATTGATGTTTTCACTTGATCTCACAATTTTTTTCGGTCTACACAAATATTGTATAAACGTGGCTCTTTCTAAGTAATTACAAAACTAATTTCCATATAGGTATGCATTAAATGAACAATATAAGTTACAAACAACATATAATTTTCCAGAAGTGTATGACCTAAAGTTGTTTTTCTTATAAAGTGTTACGAATTGATTTATAGTGGAGCATTTTTTTCCAACTCCTCATCCAAACTGTTCCATAGTTTTACTCCATGCACTGAAATCCACATTTCTGTTTAAAATCACACTTCATTCTGTTATTTTTGTCATCTTAAGACAAAAAACTTTTATAAATAAATTGCCAGTAATCTCTTCATAGCATTTTCAACATTAATAACAAAAAGAATCGGCAATATCTTTTATCTTCCACAAATATTATTCAGTTTCATGTTAGCGCAGAGTTCACAGCGGCTTTGTTTTGTGTTTTTCTGCAGATTGTGCGCTGTCCCTCTCTGCCCTGTGAGATATCAGCCCCTGAGGAGTGTCTGTGGACGGACCTGATGATCGAGAAGCAGGTGCACGGACGCCAGGCCAACCACTACGCCTGCGTCAAGAGGGCAGATGGCTCCTGCTCTTGGTACCGTGGCGTCGCCCCACCCAAGAAGGAGTTTCTGGACGCAGAGGACCCTTAAGTCCGCAACCTGACAGAGAGAAACAGAAACAAGGCAATTGAAATAAAAAATTAGGCTATTTAACAATTTAAAGCTATTTTGATAGAAATTAGCTGCTGTTCTGAAAATAACTTTTAGCCTCTTGTCGATGTGACCACTTTTCATGCTAAAGTTTCCCATGATTAAACAACTCAGAAGTGGCTCAAAAGTTGTCGTCGGATGCAGCATTTTCATTAAAAATTAAAAAAAAACATGACATCATGAAACTTAGGCTGTGTTGGAAATGTTCACTCACTCGTTATGTAAAGTCAATGTTAAACTAATTAGTATTTACAGTTATTTATTCCATAAATAATCACCAGCAAGACAGAGGCCCAAATTTGAGGTGATGGAATCGGAAAATCAAACAATTAGCATTGACGTTAGCAGTACAACACTGTTTTGCACACTTCACGCCACAGTTAGCATACTAGCATATTGATACTAACAGTCAGGCTCAGTTACCTTAATGGCCAGATGTTTAATATTAGCCTTCACTCAATCTGTTTGTTGTTAAAAGTGGACTAGTTTTCTTGAAAGCAACATAATTGAAGTAATTTCCTGTTTTATTCAAGTCAGGCTGTAGTTAGCTGCCACTGCTGTTAGCAATTAGCATGCTGGCATTAGTGGTTACCACTTGGCTTTTAGAAAACTTCTTAACGTTAGCTTTGATTCGTCTTTTAAGACTTTAAGTGAAAACACAGCAGTGGTCCTAGAAATCAGTTCCCTAAACGTCCATTAACAGTTAACATTTGCTAATGCTAACGGTTAGCATAAACCGTATGCTAACAGTGTGCACTCCCTGTATTCTACTTTACAAAATGGGCGAATTGCTAATAGTGGACTCACTAATGAAAGAGTGGACAATTTGAACACAACTATAGACTGGTGAAGTGTCGGTGCAACTTCCTCCTGAGGCTGGCGTTAGGAGGTCATACATGCTTGCTGAGACAGAGCTCTCCCTGTCCAAAAACGCTCGACATCAGAGTGGCAGTCATTCTCTGCTCCCTCAGACCATCATTTACTCTCCATCTTGTTTCAACTTTTATTACCTCATTCTCTTATTTTATTCCAAAGCAAATTTCAAGTTGCCTTTCTTTTTTAAATATCTCTTATTTACACTTCTCTCATTTTCTCCCCCATAAGTACTGGTGACGCCCACAACCTGCTTTCCTTAAATAGAGCGTGTAGATGAAGATTACCCATCTAAATTAAAGCCAACTCCTCTTCACTACTCTGCAGTCAAATCTTAAATACTGTATCCCCTTCCTTCTTTTTCATCTTTATGTAGCTGTACAGTACCTATGCATATACTTTTGGTGTTACTTGATAATTATTATTTACTGCGTTAGAACTAGATTTGCACTTTTTGAGGATGAATTCCAGTAAAGACAAGAGCCTGAGCACGCGGATGTGACATTTGTCATTTGCCCAGACTGCCAAATCCACCTCTGGTGCAGATTTTGTCTGGTGATGAAAGAACACACGCAAATCTTCGCTATATTTGTCATAATACAAAATAAAATATTACAATAAAACCATAGACGTGTGAAAGTTCTGGGTATCGGGGGAGATTGAATGTGTGAAAGAGGGATTGAGACGAGCTCGCAAGATGATATTTCAGTGTCTTTGTATTATCTGTCGATTGTAAATGCAAACAGCAGTTTAATGGTATTCTCTACATGCCTAATGTTAGCTCTGACTTGTCTTTCAAGTTATTATTAAATAAAAGCTTTATCGCTGTCCTAGAAAGCAACCTAATCAAAGTTTACAGTGCTGTTTTATACACCTCAACCTACAATATCTAAAAAATATATGTATGATGAAGTATTAGAGGCATAATTTAAAAGTAAACTCTTTCCATTTCCATTTACTTTGTACTTTTCAGTGTTATTATAAAAGTCGTCATGATTTTTGTGTGTTTGTCCACAATTGTTTTTAGCTGTCTTCAAACAGAGGGACCTCTTGCGCTGGAGTAACGTGAGAGTGCGGTTAACAAGTCCTTTTAGCGGAAGTGTAGAGAAATAAGTAAACATTGTTTTATTAGAGGACTTTGCATGTTTTTGATGCTTTGTGTATAAGTCCAGGCAAAGGACAGAATATTCAGTATTATCAAATAAAAACACAAGTTTGAAAGAGTGTCTTCTGCTTGTCTGTGGGGTTTTTATTTGGATTTTGTTTCATTATTTTAACTCAAAAGATATTCCGGACCAGAATACAATAGTGTCTTTGCTCTTTAAATTTCAGCATAAAACCAGGTCAAAGCTTTACAAGAATGAGAGTATAGCAGCTAGATATACACTTATTCAAATTAGCATTATTAGCATTTCTATGGGGGAATTTTTCTGCCATAATCCAAAAGCACACATTTTCATTTTGAAAGCAGAATTTCATGTCTTTCTTCTCAAAATTTGCAATGTTTGTACACAAAACATCTCGCGCTCAGACATAGTCTCTGCTCGGACTCTCCTCGCTTATGAAACATTTTCTGCTTGCTTCTGAGACAAGAAATGCATCGTCGCCTGGCAACCTCTCAGCCAGTAGTGTTGTACTGGGTGCGTTTGTTTCCTTCTAGCGGGTGTGCCTGTGTGGCTACTATTGATTGTAGCAACCTGTGCCACCCACTGGATGTAGGAAGAAACAACAGCCTCAGGTTTCCACTCCATATTCCACTAAATATCCGCTAGCAGTGTGCTACTGATCACTAACAGCCTTCTAATATTAGGTAGGAGTTTGTTCACCCAACCAACTCCTTACATCCAGTGGGTGGTGCAGGTTGCTACAATCAATAGTAGTTACACAGGCACATCCACAAGAAGGAAACATACACACCCAGTAAAACACTTTCATTCTATTGGCTAAGAGGTTGCCAGGCGACGGTACCAAAAGGTCCCAAAAGCAAGCAGAGAATGTTTTGTAAGCGAGCAGAGTTCTCAAGAGTGTGAGGAGAAAGGTTTGAGTAAACATTACAAGTTTTGAGAAGAAATTCATGAAGTCCTGCTTTCAAAATGACAATGTAAGCAAAAGTATTAAAAGTTTTGAGAACAAAACACATGGAATCCTGCTCTCAGACTGAAAATGTGAGATCTTGAATTGTGGCAGAAAAATTTCCCCATACATTTCAAATAAAAACTGCTACAGCGTCAAACAACTCTCAATATTGCTCCATCAAACTGCGCACAGGCGTACCTCAAGACTGTGTTCTCAGTTCTTTATTTTTTACTCTGCTGACCTGTTATTCTACAAAATTCAGCACAAAAGAGGTGTTGAAGTTTTCCAACAAAAAGCAAAGAGGATGAAACATCCTACCAGAGTGAGTCAGTGTGGGAACATTAATCTGTCTTAAGACCTCAATAAAACTAAAAAGCTGAGTGTCAGCAGAACTAAACTTCAGAGAGTCTTAAATATAACAGGCTTGACCCAGAAAACCCAGTAAAAGCTGACATTAGTGAGAATTCCCCTTCTCAATCTTCACTGCTTTTTAAAGAGACCGTCTCGACGAACTGCTCACATCACAGGATAACAATGACATTGCTCTCATTTCGCCTGTAAGCTTTCGTATGGCTACAGTTTTGTTGAATTAACAACATTTATAATATGAAATAGCTTATATTTAGTGCCAATTATGCTGCCAAATTCCCACCAATAGTCCCATGATTTTCAGAAAAATCAAAAACTGAAATATTCTCAAAGCATCTCAACAATTATTTCTACAACTTTATGCGAAAGTTGCAGTTATGTTCAGGTAAACTCATGAAAAGACGTCAAGCTTGTAGAAAAGATTGATGTTGAGGCCACGGATGTTAATGACAGTAACTGGATCATTTTGTTTTAACTCTGACTATTAAACTGAATAAACTTTCCAACCTGCGGTGAATCTTCAAATGTTCAGAAATCTGTAGTGGGAATGAGTGAAACTTTTTAAAATGTCACTTCAGTGCAAAAACATAAAATATTACTGTTTGTTGTCTAGTTTCTAATGCAGATATCAGAGTATACTTGAAATAAGGTAAACTTACAAGTAACTTTTCAGCACAAAATATGAACTTGTTTTAAGTCAAAAGCTACTTAATGCTAATGAAAAAGTTCTAGTTGTAAGTTAAATAATCTGCCTTTGGAACCGGTATTTTTGACATTTAACAAGCTCAAATATCTTGCTGAAAAACTTACCTATAAGTTAATTGTGACTTATTTCAACTGAACTAAGATTTTATGTTTTTGCAGTGTTCAGAGCAGAGAACCACTGAACTAATAGAAGCAATAAAAATCCCAAATGAAATGTGTTTTCTGGTTTTTAGTTGTGTCTTTGTATTAAAATACATTGTAAGCAAGAAAGTTTTACATTAAAACCTTCATAAAACAGAAGGTTTATGTTTCACTGGGCACATAAGTTCAACATTATATATTTATCTTATTCACGGCTTTAAAATTGACCTTCAGTTATTGGCTGGTTTTAATTTCCCACTGTGGGACGGAGCGCAGGCAGAACTGAGTTGTGTCCTATGAGAATTCAAGTAGATGTGGCAATCGACTCAGCATGGAAACTATTTGAGCAATGTAGAGGCTAGGCCCGCATCAGGCGATTTTGTCATCTCTGTTCATTCTCTGCTTGATCATTTCAAACAGGACTGTCATAATCACCCTGAGTCAGGAGGGATTTTCAGGTCAGGTCAACATATCTCAGAGAGGATGTAATTTTAGCAGGTGGAGATTTTTTTTTAGTGCTAGTTCTGGGTCGTTTTGTCAAACATGAATTCAACTTTTACTTGTACGCCTGTGTCTGAAAGCTGTTGGGCAAACCAGAGCAGAACGTAGATGGGGAGATGATGTTGCAAGTTCTGCTGTGCAATCCTGGTTTGCCAACGCAGAGAAACCGGACAGGCGGTTTCAAGCAGGGGTGTTAAACTCAAACACACAGTGGGCTAAAATTAAAGACTTAGTCAAAGTTGTGGGCCAACTTTGCTTTATAGGAAAAATGTAACAGCTACGTTGGCTCCACGCACAAGACGCAGGTCTGTCATTAACCTGGTGAACAGATATTTTGCTTCCCACTTGTCCAGACAAAAAAAAAAAAGGTCTGTTTTTCAAGTTTTGTTAGGCCGTTTTCAGGAGTAGCTCATGGTTGACACATCAATCCACCAGCAGAGTTGATTAATTTATTATGTTATTTCTGCATTTCTATATTTATTTTATTTAGTTAGTTAGTGAATTGTTATTTTATGTCTCTTGAGATAAAATCTTTGATTTTATTTAGGGAGATCTGGAAAAGACGATAGAATAACAGAACAAATAAAAGATACACACAAAACATTATACAACTCACGTAATTACAAAACCAAATTAAAACTGATAAGAATTACAAGATTACAACCATACCATAAACTAAGATTTAATATAAATATTACAACAATTATAATCCTGTATCATACAGTTAAATAAGAGCAGTTTGATTTTTGGGTTGTATGGCGGTGATTAAAATAAGAACGATTTGTTTTCTTTAGTTTCACTGCCACCTAGTGGCCACCAGGCGACACATCAGTTTTCTTATACCTGTGAAATCTGTAATATCTATAATAATTGAATAAGAAAGGCAATGGTGATTAATTATTATATAAGTACATAAAATGTAAAGAAACAAAAGCTGTTTTAAGTTCCTTTTCTTTATCTAAATAGTGAACCAAAGTGTAAATAAATGTAAAACTTTATTTTACTACATACAGATCGCATATTTATAGTACCTTGAAGAAGTATTTACACCTGCTTAAGCTTTTCACATTTTGTTACATTACAACAAAAACCTTCAAATTATTTTTATGTACATTTCCAGTTGCAGTGGACACAGAAAACATGTGGAAGAAAGATCTCAGATGAGAAAAATGTACTTTTAGCCTAAAGTCTAACATTAGCGAGACCTAAAACTACAATTCCCTTCAGCACACCACAGGCAGCAACATGCTGTTCATGGGAAGATGGAAGGACCTGCAAAAGGTCGCAGATTGAATTTATTTATTTATTGTATTGACAAAAACCTGATTGGTGTACTCCTAACAAACGTGAAAGAGAAACTGACCCTTTCTTTTAAATATTATTGGCCTTTATTAATCAGTAAATAGAAAAGAGAAGGGAAATACATACAACAAAGTGGCAGGGACCAGGAAACGAACCACAACCGCACCGAGGACAGCAGCTTCTGCGCACTACACCAATTGAGGCACCGAAATGCACCCAACTAAACATTAGTTTCTTAATGTGGATATAAATATGCAAAAATATGTTCTTTCCTAATTTTAATAATGAGTGATCCAGGTGTTTTTAAAGCAATATGCAAAATATAAGTACAAAATAACTGGTAAATCTGGTCATCCTGCATTAATTTTTGGGTCAGTGTAACAGTAATTAACCTGTAATAATTCAACGTTTCTGACCAAAGAGCAACAAAAACAGTTATAAGTCAGATATTTTCTTCTCTTTTTTTCTGATTTTGAGAACAGTTCACTCTTTAGCCATTTATTCTCCAGAGATTTTTTTCGATTCCTTTCTCATTTAAAGCTCAGATTTGATTGTTTTTGTGTTCGTGTCTGAAACCATGTAGGAGATTTATGGAGCCGCTTGTTCTCTGACACTCCCAGGTGAATTTCTTCTTAAAAGACTTCAAGCTAACTTCAATCTGTTGCCAGGGAACTGAGTTCTTTCTAAAAATATGTCTGTGTGACTCTGCATCGTGATAACGGTCATTCTGAAAGTGTGGGCACAATTTCAGAAGGCTTGATCTGTCCTCTCACTGTGACAGCATTATTATGGCTCCTCCAGTCACTGTGACCACTTCAATATTCTGCAAAACATTCTGTCTAATCTAGCACACATCTTTTGGCAATGTTTGTAAAGTTGTAAATTTTATTTAAACTGAAACCAAAAGGTTTACAATTCAAATTATTTGTTGTTATGTCTGTTCACATAAGCAACTACTATAGAGAGGGATTAATTATTGATAATATGATGTATTGTGATGACCGACTCAAAGTGATTAATCTCTGTTGGCAAAGGAATCAATTCCCTACACTTAAATACAGAGCAGATATCTATTGCTCTGAAGATGTAGGTGTTTGATAAAAATGCATTTTGTTTAAATAAAAAGACCAGCAATTGTCTAGTGTAGGAATTAGGAAAAACTGTTTTCCAAACATTTACTCTGTTTGTGTGGAATAAATTAACATGAATTTATTACCTTCACTTACTGGTTTTAAACAACTTTCATCTCTTTTTGCAGAACATTGTCACCATTTTGACTCAGATTTTAGTTAAGGAGTAATTTTATTTCATTTTGTGAGTAATGTGTTTGTGTTTGTGTTTTAGTTTAATGTTTCCTCTTTTTAAATTAACAATTTTAAGTTGAAAGAAATAATCTCCTTAAATACATCAAATTAGCCCTTTTAGTTTATAGTCAAGTTGAAAGCTTCAAACTTTAGTTTTCTTTTTCTGGTTCAGCTTGTGTTATTTATTTGGTGGGACAGACTGTTTGTTTTGGAGCAAAATGTTGTTTTTGTTTTTGAGTAAATGTATGGAGCTCTGATAGTGCCAAAAAAAAGACTGAGTATACATTTTGGTGATCTTAAAAAAAAAAAAAGAAACCGTAAGTTTTTTCAAATTTTGAAAAAAAAAAAAAAAAAAAAAAAAAATCTCAAAGAACAAATAAACAAACAAAAGTCATTCAGTCATTCAGTCATTGTTTTATTATAATTAGATAAAAAAAAAATTTGGATGTTAGAGAAAAACTTAGACATGTAATTGTTAGGTTCTGTGTTTTGAGTTTGAGTTTCTTTCTGTCTAGTCCTGTTTTCCCCTGAGTCTCTGTGCTGTCTTGATTGATCCCAGCTGTGTCTCGTTCCTGTGATTACCCTCCCAGTGTATTTAGTCCCACCTGTTGTCTGTGTTCCTGGTCGGATCCTCTTCTAACGTCATACCTCTTACGTGTAGCGTCTGCCGTCAAGCTCTCCAGTCGCACTGTTTTCAAGTCCTGGTTAGCCTTAGCTCCTGTATTGAGTCACCTTGTTGTCAGTTGCTACCGGTTATTAGCTGTGTGCTATTGCTCCTGCCATGCTGCCTGACTGGACTGTTTTTGAGCAACATTCATCATTAAATTCATCATCATCATCTTCTTCTGGGTCTCCTGCATTCATTCTCACCACCACCAACCACATCCCATGACAGTAATAGGTTGATTAGGTTTAGTAAATAAAAATACAGCTTGCCTTTGCCTACTTGTGCCAAAGACAAAACACTTGGATATATACATTTATTAAACTAAAACATCTATAAATGTGCTTTAATTTACCTTAGCTGCATCAATCTTTGTATGATTTAGATCATACAATTATTGTCCACAGCAGGTTTTATTGTTTCCAAATAATTTGTAGTCTTACTTATATTTCTAAAGTATTTATACAGTGTATTCTGCAAAACAAAAAATATTAGGGAGGGACAAAAAGAAAATCCAAATTATTTTATGCTCTATTCTAATAAAATAGAGCATATTATTTTGATATCACTATTATTGAAATAGTTTGTAATTGCTGAAAAAAAAAAAAAACTAAATTACATTTGGGAATGTTATTTTAAAAACATACTTCAGCAAACCTTGAGGAGATTAATGTTACATGACAACATTTTCTTGCGTGAAACCCCCGGATCATGCCACCCTGGTTGGACAGCCACATCAAAAATCTCACTGCAATAAGGCTTTTCTCTCGTTGGGTGTGTGCTGCTCTGTGATGCAACTCTGCAAGGATAAAGAGAATATATAGACGTAGGTTGTTGGGTTGATTTTATTGTTCATGTTGTTTCAATATTAGCCTTTAACAGCCATCACAATAAGAGTTCCTACAGCAGTGACTCATACAGAGCACAGGATGGGGTTCACAGGATGCATTTTAAACTAGTACATTAAATAAAAGGCATTTATTCAGAATTTGCCCACATCTCTCCCCTCAAAGCTGTAACCTACCTGCATGCTGGAGCAAATATGTTTGTGAATGTAGCGTTTACTGTCTGAGTGGGAAAGCTTTGCAGAAAAAGAGATCCATTTACCACCCACTGATAAAATGCTGCTGATTTTCAGCTGTTCACTTCCATAAAACACAATTTAAATCCTCAGCAACAGGCGCTTCAACTCTAACCCGATGGTATTTATCATTCATATGAAACATGGATTTATTCCGGCACAGACGAAAAAAAAAGAAAAAAAAAGACCCTGACTGGCAATTTTTCCGTCCATATGCTAATCTTGTAAAAAGTTCACAGAGGCTGCCGACATCACAACACCTACTCTTTCTCTTTCTTTTCAGTGGCGCTCTTGTTCTTTCCAGATCTAGACACACAAAGCAACGAGACGTTCCTGGTTGTTCAGAGTGTTATCTGCTGAGGGATGAACACGGCAGGGAGGATAAGTGGCACAGAAAGTTCAACTGAGGAGGAGGTCAGGTCTGTAGAGAGAAAGAGAGAGAGAGAGAGAGAGAGGAGGCTTAAATAGATTTAATGAGAGCAAATATTAAGAAAAATCACGTTCCTTCAAAGTGAGCATAAAAAATTATTGTCAAAATTGTCAGCTCAAAAATATATCATTACAAAAACAGCGACTTTTTTTCTACTTACTCTAACATAAGCTAAACGTTTTACTTGTTTAATCAGATTAAACAAGTAATCAACTTTTTTTTTCTTTGTAGAAATGGGATTGTAGATCCCAAACTTCAAGTGGCTTTCTCAGTTTTTTTTTCTTTTTAAATGAAAGGCATGCAGTTTGCTTATTATTTTTGGACTCGATGGACGAAAAATTTAAAAATATTTTGTCTTCTCTCAGCCACAAAAACAGGATCTAGGTCAGCTTCCATTTGAAAACATTTGCTGTATTTAACCAGGGTTTTATACAGCATTTCAAAGCAGATTTGGTTGCAACAAAGTGTAATATAAAGCATAGATTAATGAGTGGCTGTGGTAGTCACCCAAAAAAAATAGATGGAAATATTTTTGTTGCTTTGCCCCAATTTATTCTTGAATTGTGGTTATGGGGGCCGCCAAACATCATTCCACGGGCCACAAATGGCCCCTGGATCCCAACTTTGAACACCCTCAGTCTAGACAGCAGCAGCAGTGCTTTACAGCAGATGCAGTTTATATTTAGATGTAGAGGAAGCTTCCTGCTGTGACAACTGCTGACATTTTTAACGTCTATTTGATTCAAGTTGTTATACGACCCGCTTTTAAGTGATTGTGAATAAATCTACAGTCGCTTCTGCCCACTTTGAATCGCCTTGGTAGTGATTCTTCAATTATTTTCTCATTTCAAAAACGTTCAAGGTTTTAAAACTGGTTTTTAGACTATTTTGATATTAATAAAAAAAGAGAAAGAAAGAAGGACATTTGGACAAGATGGAGCCTGAGAGCTAAAACAAACTCTATGATGTCCTCAAATAAGAAGAATAAATTTTGAGAAATCTGGGTGAAATAAATCAATTTATTGCGGAGCTGAAAATGAAAGATACGTTTTTCATTTCAATGTGTAGAATTGGGGTAAAGTTGGTGTCCGTAGAATCAAAATATGCAGAATAAAATGGGCAAAATGAGAGTTATTAAGTCTAAAGAGCTACAAGGTGCAGACACTTGAATAAGATTTTTAAATTTGCATCTGAATGAATCACTAGATTTCATTCATCAACAGTAATTTGACAGATAAGGGAGAAGAAAATTAGATTTCTGATCATATTGTGCAGAGCAATGTTTAGAGAAAATCAAACGGGTGGTGGAGGGATAATAATTTGGGCTTCTTTCTTATTCACAGGATCTGAGCAGCTTAAACTCCAAACATGAGAGCAAGTCTGTTCAACATCTACAATTTGACTAGAAATGTGTCCTCAGTGGAAAAATAATCCAAAGTAAAGCAGCAGATCTAAAACAGAAGGGCTGAAAAAGACCAAATCCCCAGCGGCTCAGTTAAAATTCACACCTCAACCCATGTAAAGTACAAAGTTTGATACAAACGTCTTCAAATCTCAATGAATTTAAGTAAAACTGTAAAGAGTGAGACAATGAAAAAGTCAAACAGAAAATGACTTCAGTTCCTGCTGCTGATGCTGGTTCTATAAGCTGCTGAGATATCAGGTGTAATGTTTAGTTTTTTTTTTGTTTGTTTGTTTGTTTTTTTGCATTTCTTTCCAACTTACTAACTACAGCAAATGTTTTGTCAATATAAAAAGTTACTTTCTTTTTTTTAAGCACTTTTTAAACAAAAATGTAGCCCACTTCCGGTCCGTAAATATAAAGGTTGGCGTGGAAAGGTGCAGAAATAAGGCTGGAACTTTTTTCTCTAAATGCATCCATTTTTATTTAGATTCTTGAATCATTTCCTGCTCAGATGATCACTTTTAGGCCTGAACTGTCAATAAATAAACCAACAAATAGCTTTAAAGCAAAAAAAAAAAAAAAAAAAAGGAAAGAAAAAAAAATATTTGAAGTGGTCCCGATCAACAAAAATCTTGAATGACTTGATTAAAAAAAACACTGACAGGAAAGCAATCACAGTACATGATGCTACCACCACCATGCTTAACAGTTTGAACTACGTTTTGAATTTTTCTTGATAAAATCTCTTGAAAATCAAGTATCATTTTCCCTCCAACTCTCGGCATATGAATGCTCTTTTAAGGCTCTGTATCCCTTGCTCTTATTACTGCGTGTTTGCTCAGCTCTGACTAAACTTAACTGGGCTCTGATGCATTGTGAGTAGGTGTGAAACAGGATGCTGCGAGGTGCATGTGTGTGTTTGCATTTGTCATCGCCACCAAGAATACTTTTGAACAACTGTTCAAAGTAACACAAGAAGGGGAGGAGGATTTGGACGCCCATTAGCGCTCGTTGGACTCCTTTAAGTAAGAGAAACACTTGAGAAAGATGGTGGCGTATTTTTGGTGTGGAAGAGAGCAGCTCAGGAGTGAGGTCAAGTGTGTGAGCAACAAGCGTGGAGGGAGGAGAGAGAGCGAGAGAGAGAGAAAGAGTGGAGTGGGAGTGTGGGAGAGTTCGTCAGACTGGTGATGGTCGGGAGGGAAAAACACAAACGCTTTATTCTCAGCTTTTGACTGAGATCCTTCAAGAGAGAGACAGAAAGAGAGGGCGATGCAGGGAGGTTACTGTTAACCTTACTTATTTTGTCAGCGATCTCTGAATGAATGCTGTGTTATGATGGGGACTGTTAGTGAGCTGTGTGCGTCCAGTTTCCAAGCTTTTCTCTGCCCTACTGTACGAGGAGGAGCACCTGCTGCTGCAGCCTCAGGTGAGTACTTTACTTATCTTATCACTGTTGTGACCTGATGTCATTAAAAATTATGTGTTGTAAAAAAAAAAACACAGTGAGATAAAGTAGCTCCATCGTTTAGTTGCTGTGGTGATCGCAGAGCTCTCTATATTTCTGACATTTCTGTGTTCATGTACACACATGAGTCAGTGTGTGTGTCTGTGTGTGTGTGTGAGCTTGATTTGAGAACATGACGCACTCCCATCACATTCTGGTCCAGGATCCTCCTCTCCGGTGGGTGCCGAAGTGACATAATCTCCATCTCTGCCCACTGCTCTCTGCTCCTCGCAGGTGGTTTCTCACAGCGTCGCTCATTCAACAGCAGTTATTTACACTCTAGAAAAAGCTTGGCAGGCACTCACACAGGTTAATTTGATGTGGCTGACAGCTTTTTATAAATACACAGTGTAGCCGAGCCCAGTCATTTCTCCCCTTTTTGTTCCTTATTTTAAAGTCATGGGCCTTAAAACTGTGAGAACAAGTACAAATTTTCAGATAAGCCATTCAAAGCTGCGGGGAGTCTTCACCTCTGGTCGTACTTTCCTGAATACTTGACATATTAGCAGAAATATAGTTCCAGGTAGGAGTGAAGATCATCTGCATAGATGGCAAATTGTATTTTTTTTTCTTTCAATCATATACCTGCCAGTGATGGCCACACTTCCACTAATGCGTTAGTAGCAACAAATTGTTTTATTTAGCACTTTTGGTAACTTTGAAATCATTAAGCACACTTAGCTTCCACTAAATACATTTTTACAAATACATTCTACAGTGTTACATTTTGTAAACGTTTTGTCAACCATTTACAGTTCTTTTAGGATTAGACATTTATATTCACGCTTTTATTTCTTACTTATAACAGTTCCGTTTTCTCTCCTTTTTTCCTTCTCAGTAATTTTTTTTCAAACAACAAACAGTAGCGAAGCAGTAAAAATAAATACAACATGTAAAGGAATTATAGAACATTAAATTGGTGCTATAGTCTTTCAAAGGCAGATTTGAATTGAAGCTTTAGCTTTAGCATTAGCTTCTGCTAAATACCAGGTTGATGAAGCAGAAGTGATGGGTGTGATTTGTGCTTTAGGGTTAGCGCAACTAACATTTTAGTTTTTTCTGGAGCAAACTACCAGAAAACTGCAAAACAGCTGAAACTCTGAGTTCCTTTAAATCAAGACTAAAAACTCACCTGAATTGCTTCTGAACCATAATAAATGAAACATTGACCAACATATTTGTTGTTTAGATTTTGGTGATGACGCTCATCAAAATGTAATGTTTTTTTTTTGAAATTGTTCACTGTAAGGTGTTTTCTTTATGACTTTGTATTTGTAATTTTATGTTTTTGCTGAAATGTGCAATACAAATAAACCTGATTGATTGATTGATTGATAGCTACCCAACTCTGACAACCGCATGTATAAGATTGGTAAAAGGTCCAAAGCAACACTCTCTAGTTCATTTAGGGGATCCATTTTTTTAAGTACTTAAAAAAAAAACATTGATAACACAGCGTATCACTCCAATGGCATTTAAAAACAGTATCTTGATGCACATATTTGACTTTCATTAAGTTCGTATGATCCACATAAGGCCATAATTATGCACATAATTATACACCCCCACTAACATTTGGTTAAATGTCCTTTAGCAAGTTGCAGACCAGCAACACACTTTTTGTAGCTGCTAACAACATTCTGGCATGATTCTGACTCAACATTAGATCACTCTTCTTAGTAGAGTTTCTTTTAAATTTGTGAGTTTCCAGTAAAATTAATACATTTTCAATAAGCTATAGGTCCTTCCTGTTCCAAGAGCCAAATGTTAGCCAGATTTATCCAAACCAATACCAGTGCCAATCTGTGTTTGGGTTCATTAAAACATCCCCACAGCATGATGCTACCACCACCATACCACAACCTCTTGTGCACTTTTCTCAGGTTTGAGTACTCCAAACACGTTTCCCGTTATCATGGACAAATGATTTAATTTTTCATTCGCCTGCCAGTTAAAAATGTCTCTGGAAGGAATTGGGTTTGCCTATCAGGACACTTTCAGTCGGGCCTGAGGGGCTCCTTCCTTGGTCAACACCCTCTGAGTTGGTGTTAATGTTCAAACTGGACAGGAAAACTGCTGTTCCATCATTTCCAGTAGCAAAACCTGGTGGGTCCTGGTATGTTCCTAAACAAAGTGACAGTTTGGTTCAGTTGAGACTTGAACATGGTTGAATTGTTCCAATAGAACAATAAAACTGGTTTTAAATAGGTAAGGCAGGCTGGTATTAAGCATCTAGAATGGACTCAATGCAAATGCTATTCTCCATAAATTTAGGAAATTCAGAAAAATGCCTGTAAGCCGAAATATTAGAATGAGAACTAAAATTTCAGCCAAAAAGAGAAATCCTTGACCATTAGTGTCTATATGTGTAATTTTAATTTTGACTGGATTGAGGAGGATTCAATTCAATATTTTCTGTTTCTGAAAGGATTAGTTGAGAGGAAGAAGATGCAATATCATCAAAGGTTGTGAGGATCAGCATGAAACTAATTAAACATCCTTCAGCCTGACTTTTCAGATTGAAAATATTTATATTCTCTTCCTGTTTACTGAGATAGTCAGACTAAGAGAAACTATCAGATAAAAAAGTTTTTAACCAAGAAGAGAAAAACTTCCATGATTGTAGCTCATTATTAGTCAAATTGTAAAATGATAAAGAGAAAAAAAAATCTCCACCAGGAAGAAAGCAAACCCTAACAGTGAAATAAATAAAGTGTTATGAAAAAAGATTTATTTATTAGTTAAATGAATAACAAAGAGAAGTTAATTATAAATCAAAATGAATAACATTAAAGATAATGTCAGACAAAACATCAACAAAAGTAAAACTTTAAAAATCAAATTAAATTGTTCAAAATGGCAAAACAATCAATTGAAACACTGATTAGTAAAAATATATATATTAATACAAATTCAACAAAATGACTCAAAGTCTGTGCCCTCAGTCAGCTCTTTGTTTTTAAATCTTTGGTTTGTGCAGTTTATAATTAAACCTGAGAATGACTGAGCTGCTGCATGATAAATTAGTTGTAAATAAAATATTTAGTCAAGCAGATGGCATGAGGCCAACCTTTGGATATAGATGCAAAACTCTGTTTATGGAGGGGGGGGGAAAGCACCATTCCTGTGGTTTAACATGATGGTGGCTGCATCATACTGTGGGAATGTGTTTCTTGAGCAATAACAGGAAGGCTGATGGACAGAACAGGGTTATCCTGGAAGAAAAGCTTTCAAATGCAGCAGAAGACTTTTGACTCAGAGAAAATGACTCTAAATATTTATACAGCCAGAGCTTGAATGGTTTAAATCTCTTCTTCAGACGGGAGTCGAACTGAGAGTTAGTGGAAAGTTCTGAAAATCGATTTTCACAGATGCTCTCCACCCAATCTGACTGAGCTTGACCTGTTTGTGCAAATCTGGTAGAAACTTGCCCCACGGACTGCCCCACTTTTCAGATTTCAGTTTGTAAAACAACTGAAACAAGTTTTGCTCCCAGTTCACAATTGTTGTGCTAATCTAACGCTTATAAATCTTCCCAAAACACGAAGTGGTAGTCACAAGATGTGAAAAAGTTAAAAATGTCTGAATACTTATTCAATTAGCTGTGTATTAGGAAGCTGTCTTGATTAAACTGTGAAATTCAGCAGCTTTTTTCCCACCGCCACGCCTGACCACATCCTGTTTTTTGGTGGGTCCAGCCTCTGAATAAAGCAGTGATTCAATCACACAGCTGGAATCCCTTGCCCTCTTTTTCCTCTGTCCTTCACTACACCCTCTCCTCTCCCTTCCCTTTTTGCCCGCTCCCAAACGGTCCATCTCTGATAGCACACCAGCTTCCCCTTAAACTAATGTGTTTCTGTATGCCGCTGCTATTCAGCAGGTGGGGCTGTTATTTCAATTTCCTTTTTTATGTCTATCTTGTGAGCCCTGCTTCCTCTTCCTGCATAAATGTGGAAACAGCGATTTCTCTGCCAGGTATGTTCTCATACGGCTTAATAAGTTGGACAAACCCACAGCCCAAAAGGTTCTTGGAGTACTTTTTAGCATGTAGGCTTTGTTTTTTTTTTTTTTGTTTTTTTTGTCATACCTAGAATAAAAGGTGCAAACAGTTAAAGTCCAAATAAAAAACTCCATAAGATATTTTAAAAGCTTGAAGAAATTGTAACTAAGGCCAGTTTATATAATTTGTAAGATAGTTTGGCTCCTTTAAAGAGAAGATACTATATCAGGAAGGGTTTCCCCAATATAAACAATTAGGCTTGAAATCATACACCTCTCTAGGTGCTTTAATTTCTTGCTTTTTACAAAGATACATCGACTGTGAAGAAAAAAAAAATATTTTACTCACCTATAATAGGTTACGGCACCAAAAAATAGCAGAAAAGAGCAGTTCTCATGCCGCTAATGCTATGTGCCAGACCAATTTATATTAACTCATCATTTAGTCCTCTTCTATAACATTTCAAAAAAGTTGTAGCATTGAGAAAGGGATTGTTGAACCTCCTAGACTGTCTATGGCACTCTCTTCTCTTTAATTTATCCCCAGTTTTTCCATCAGATCTAAGTGTGGGGACTTAGGTGGCCATGGGAAGCTTTTTCTGTGTTGAATTGATCTTTTTTTTTTACACTCCTAATCTGGTTGAAAGATCCAATAGCGACTCATTTTATGCCTAGAAGTGGAGTGCATCAACTTTGAATTTAAAATGTCCTGATATTTCAAGCTGCTCATCAGTGTTCACCTATATTTACCAGTTAAGTAACTTCTTAAGGTTGCACGGATTTTATTTATGGGTATCAGAGTAAAAGAGAATTAAAAGGTTTAACGTGACAAAGTGCAAAGGACTTCCAAGAGGTAATACTTTTACAGGAGACTATTAATACATAAAACAAAGACGGATGCTACGGGGTCAAACAAAACGCAGATGTTTGTAAGGCGATCTCTGATTGGTTGCTGAGAGTTGAGGCTCCGCCCCCGCAGCCTCTCATCCACCGGCTGTTTCTCCGCAGCCAGTTGTCACTAACTGGCAGTTTAACGGTGACGGAGCTGTGAACGAGGGTTCCCCTTTGACCCGAAAACTTAATTAAAAAGTGACCAAATAAGATTTCCTTACGGAAACAACGATACCAACATGGTGTTGAAGTCCGAAGATGGAGTCGGTGAGTTTCCAGACACGGTTTTATTAGTTTGAGTGCTTCGCTAATCCAGAGGCTAAGCAGGTTAGCTGGTTTAAACTAGTTTAACTTTACGTCCCGGGATAACTGACGTCTCGTTTGTGTCTTGATATCACATCGTTAGGCGTTTTAGCTTTCAGTTTCCTGCCAGGGCAACAAGTCCTCATCTGGCTCATGTGTTAATGCTCTTTGGCAGCCCTTTATAGACTGACACAAGGGATCTATTATTATTATTATCTGGATTGAGGCCAGCCCTCATGGGGGGGTCTGTGCTTATTGTGCAGCAGCCCGTGTCTCTGAAACCAATCAATGCAGCCATTTATTAGCTGGATTGTCCTAAAAATACTCAGTTGACTTGACTTGATGTACTTTTGTGCTCTCTGTTTCCTAACTTGGAGCCACGGAGCTGGAGTCTGTCAGCAGTAGGAATCTGTGGAGAAACCGGACCAAACAGTGATGAACCTTAGGTTGTAAATCAGCCACAGCTGTGCACTGGTGTTTCCTGTGAAAAACTGAGATGCACTTTCACCATGTATTCAGTTACAGCACTCAGTTATAATATTAGGAAGACTGTTGAATCTGAGTTTGAGTGAAAGTGATAACTTAGGAAGAAACACCAGAATCTGAGCTGAGGATAACACATCTTTTCATTTCACAAATGATGATTAAATTTGATGAATATTGTAGATTTCCACATTAGTTTAGAGCATTTGACCACTGTAGTTCCTATTAGTACTTATGTTAACAAATTTGTCAATGGAACAGCGAATCAGAACAAAACGATAGTCGTGTAGTCTCTTGTTGGATAAAATCATGGTTAGATCATGTTTTTCTAGACCGACACTGATTCCTGGTTCTCCCTAAAGTCTGAGATGTTGATTTAAAGAAACGAAAAAAGTTGTTTCAGCTCCTTTTTGATTTGCAGTAGTAGTTTTAAATCCAGCTCTCTGCCTCTCTGGGTACTCCAGGTTTCTCCCACAGTCCAAAAACATGACGTTAAATTAAAGGGTGTCTCTAAATTACCCTTAGGTGTGAGTGTGTGCATGGTTGTTTGTCCTGTGACTCTCTGTGTGGCCTGTGATGAACTGGTGACCTGTTCAGGGTGGACCACTCCAGCCCCATGCGACTACACACCCACCAGCGGGTCTAGACCATGGATGCTTCAATTCATAACTTGCCAGTTATTATTCTACCGATTGGTTCACCTTCAGTTTTTGACTCACTCACACTCTCAAAACTTCCCCAGTTTCTCTCTCGGTCACATTAGGATGTTTTCGTTTCCTGTACGTTCAGGCTTTCATTTGTTCCCCACTGTTCTTTGCTTCCTTTCTTCCAGTTCTTACTTACTGGACTTCTAAGCCTTGAGGCTGCATGAATGCAATCAGTAATCGGGGCAGGATTACATCAATCTTTTGAGCCAGTTATCCTCAGGCCAGAGAACTCTAAAATGTACAATTATTCCATTTTTTTTTTCCCAAATCCCCAAATGGACAATTGATGCCTTGTGAACAGTGCCTGACAGAGCATTTTCTCTCTCTTATCACAAACAAACTGCTTTGCCTCGGGTCTTGGGTCATGTTCTTTTATGTGAACAAACACATGAATTGAAACAAAACACTCTAGTGTCTGTGCCTTGCTTGTTTCTTTGCCATCGGTTGTTTTAAAGACATGCCTTTCCTCTTCATCGAGCCAAGGGAGGGAGCCTGCCGTTGATGCTCCACTCCTTGATGGATGGACGAAGGGAGGGATTAGGGAGGAGACGAGATGACCAGGAGGAGGAGGGGGAGAGATGAGATTTTAAGGGTTTTCCTCCTTCACAGACACACTTGGAAAAAAAACAAAGTTTGTCCTCATTTAGCTTCTGGCAGGCTATGTGTCCTCTCCCGTCTGCAGTAATGAAGAGATTAGAGTGGCAGAGTGACTGAAGAACCGCAGGACTGACCTGACTAAGAGAAACTGGTGACTAAGTTCCATCCTGAGGTTTTTTTTTTTTTTTTTATAATTATTTTGGCCTCAAGTTGTTGTTCTGGAACCTTGAAGAGCTGTGGGGAAGAAGAAAAGCAGACGCCAGCGTTTTCTGGTACGATCATCAAGATTGAGACACAAATGTGTAGGTGTTCAGTGCGTCATCTTAACTTCTGCGTGAGAGTTTTTTTTAGTTTTTTTTTTTATGCCAAAACTTGAACAGGATGAGCGTGTGCATGCATGAGTTGTCACATCTTCTTTAGAAAACTTGTGAAAGCAGGAAACCTCAGCTTAACGTACAGTAGCTGCAGATTGATTATTGTGCATGTTTTAAAGGATGTGATGCATAACCTGCTAACCACCAACGCAGGGAAGGAGAATAGAGAGCAAACATATCCAGAGCGGCTGATCATCAGTAGCTTTGCAACAATGAAGGGTTGCAAGTTGCAGAACGATTGCAAACTCTGTGATATGTGGAGCTGAGTTTTAAAAAACGTACTTATGTTGGATGTGTCTGGATTGTGCTTTATAAGCTGTTATAAACAATCTAACCTATTTCCTCTTGCAATAAACCGTCGGAGGAAGTGAGTAAATGCCAGTTTTGCTACCTTTTTTTTTTTTTTTTTTACAACGGCATGTTTTTCTGGTCTTCAGGTTAATAACGAAAGCCGCTCTGGCCTATTTAAAGCCTCCTCTGGGCGATAATGGGATGTGTGTGATTAGTTAGTGCGTCACTGGGTGTGTTCTTGCACTAGATCATATCTAAACTGATGTCAGACATTTGTGGGGGGTTTTTTTTGGGTTGGGGGGTTGATTCAACACATCCATGGCTTATGGTTATAAAAAAAGGTTTCTAAAACTAATGCTGTACATTTGTGACGTGTTGATCTGATTTGCATAAATCAGAAACAGTTGATCACCACAGATTTCGGAGTAAAAATGTAAGAAAGTAACTATTCATGGTTCCCACATTAAATTTATTTCACTACTGATTAATATACAGCTCAGTGTAGGTGTGGGTTTCATCCAGCCAAAGATCTGTTTGTAAATATAAGTATGATGGAGTAACCTGAAGTATTTTGAAGTAGATAAGTGCAAGTTCTTGGAAGCAAGTGAAATGTGTAATCTTACTGCTATCAGTTTTTATGTAAACAACTGGGAGGAGCTGGTTAGAATCTCTAACAGCTCAAATGAACTCCGACCCCAAACCCCAGAGGAGTAGAAAAGGAGGTGGATTAGCAGTGCTTTCCAAAAGCTGATGGTGTCATCCAGGACTTCCTGCTGTGGAATATCATCTGTGCTGCAGATATTAAGCTGTTAGAATGTCAGTCAGAGGCTCCTTCAGATTCGATGCAAGACTGACTGCTACTGGAAATCGGTCAAGCCGACAGCACCACAATTCACATTGACATTTGAATAACATGAGTCACTAAAACATTTAATTTCCCTTTTGGATACATAAAGTATTTTTGAATTGAATGTTACAAGATTTTGAACGCAGAAGTATTGATGGCTATACTTTACTAGTTGTATTATTGGACTACTTGTATCTGTAGGTTTTAATTAATGTACAAATATTTGGACGAATATCCCCATTTTGACTGTAGCAGCCATGCCACTTTTTTCTGAAAGATTTAAAGACTGCCAAGTCAGAACAAGGAGTTTTTAAGCGTTTTAGTCTCCTGTGTTTGACCAAGAAAATTTACTGATAATTTATGTAGTCCATGTGAAATGGAGCTGATGTACTAAGTGACCCTGTTTCATGCATTAGTGGTGATAAAGCCTGTTCTCACGGTGTGCCCTGCTTCTGCAGAGTAACGTTGTCATGTAAGCAGGGAGAACTGAACAATGTGAACTGATTGAAATCTCTCAGCAGGATTCCTCTAATGAGGCTGATTTGTCCTCCGACTGGTTGCTACTCCACTTTAATTGCTCGTTCTCTGCTTTTATTTTCTTGGCTTACATACCTTTTTTTAAAAAAAAAAAAAAAGATAAACCTTATGAAATAATAAATTAACTACTGCTCACTGTGTCTGGGAATAAAAAAAAAATGTGAATGTACCGCTATAACCACAATCTTACTTTCCCACCTGTTGCCGGCCTTCTTCCTCTTCCTTTTCTTCTTACGTAAATTTTCTTGAGAATAACCACCAGACTGGCTCCGCCAGATCAGTGTTGGTCTATTTATCACGGCTCTGCAGATGTTTTGTGTGTCTGCGGTACATGAACTTCTGTTCTGTCGGAGCCCACACTCGGTCCTGTACTTTTAGGGGTGTTTTCCCAGCAGGGAGGAAGCCAACACCGCCACTGAGAGCTTGTAATTGTAAAGTATGATATGAAATTCGCTTCCCGTCCTTACTTTGCTTATATTCCTTTTGTTGGAGCTTTTTGGTTTTGGTATTTTACTCTGCTGAAAGTATAAATCTCTCCAGTTAATAGTTAACTGGTGCCAAACTAATAAATTTTTGGTAAATGTTCAACATTTTTTAATCCCCTATGCTAATCAGAGTAACTTAGGAATTAATATTTATTTGCCAAATATTGTTTTATATTAAATATTGCTAGGCTAACATAATGTTCGCGCTTTTGTTTTGATATGACTCAGTTCATATTTCACCGTAGAGCATGTTAGTACTTCTACAATTCATTGTATGTGGGCAAAACTTGTAATAAAATTCTAATAAGAGTATTTCACGTTATAAAACAATTTCTAGTAGAAAATAAGAAGTACACACATCTCATTTATTTCCATTGTTTTAGCTTTTAGGATTCTTTAATCACATAAATAACTACTTAGAAGTCTAACACTCTGTTTTGTTTATTATTTTAATTAACAATTACTTCAATCTGTAATCATAAGATTGAAAAAACTTTAGAATAATTGTTTAAGTTTTATATTTATTAAATCTTATAGTTGTGTGAATTTAGTCTACTATGATCTGGCTTCAACACTGAGTTGTGTGTGGGGGAAAAAAGAGCAAGTCTGGTGGCTCCCCGAGCGCTGATAAAAACCATTTAACCACTTTTATTCTTCTAAACTAATATTTGTTTTCTATCGGATTAGTGCACTTAGTCTTTCTATAAGTGCTTTTATAATCTCATTTTGTTCTTAATATTCATTTTTTTCCCCCCTCCTTTCATTACAGCATCGTTATTGTAGTCAAACGATATAACTTCAGCTTTATGTCTGAGATCCTGTTTGTTTTGGGCAATGAGCTTGAGTCCATATTCCTGTTGGTGTCTGTGGTAACGGGTGGTGTAATCTGATGGAGCCCAGATTGTGTTGCCATAGTGAGCCAGAGCGGTGGGACTCTTGGATCTCCATTCTGCTGTTGTTTCAAAGTGTGTGTGTGTGTGTGTATGCTGTAATTGCATTGTGTGTAGGATGAGGGAATATTTGATCTCTGCCTGAGTGCTGCGTTCATTTCTGCCCTCAGTGCCTGATGACCTAAGTCCAGAGGAGCGACAGGAGCTGGAGAGCATCCGCCGCAGAAAACAGGAGCTGCTGCAGGACATACAAGTAAGTACGATTCTCACAGACGTGAGCCGTTCCTTTCGTTTTTATTTCTCATAATCATCTCTCAAACTGTAAACGGATTTCATCTAAAGCCTTTGTTAGTAATAGAATCACTTGTTTGTGTTTAGAGATTTGTGCCCACTCTTGTTGCATTTAAAAAATAATCTAGACTATGAGTGTATGAATAATAATGAAAGCAGTTTGGTCATATTTAAAATTGTTGTTTTTAACATAAACACACATTTAAACCTTCATCTTAAATATTTTGTTTGGGTGAATATTACACGATAGAGCAGGGATTGAATAAATATGAAACATAATGCCGTATTTGCTGAACCCCTTTTCCACTGATACTTCTAAATAAAATGCAGTTGCCTTCAGAAGGCACCTTATTGGTAAATCCAGTCCATCTGTCTGTAATTTAATCTCAACATAAATCCAGCTGTCCGATGACGCTGCAAAAACACAAAATCTTACCAAGTTTATGTGGTCTAGCTTCTACTGCAAATATCTTATTTCAAGTGTCCTAACTTAAAATTAACTTTTCAGCAAGATGTCAATGATTGCTTTATATTATTTAAAAAGTACTAGTTCCTCTGGTAGATTATTTCACTTTTAACATGGGAAAAATAACTGGTTACAAGAGAAATAATCTGCCAGATTAGGCTACAATTAAGGAATTATTTATTTAAAACAAGCTACTATAGATTGCTGAAAAGTTACTTGTAAATTAGGTTTGTCTTATTTCAAGCGTCCTAAGATATTTTCACAAGAAACTGGACCAAAAACATTTATAAACATTTGTGTTTTTGCAGTGTAACTCTGAAGAAGTGGCATAGATCTAAAATCCAGTTATGAATCTGTGGTGAGACCTGAAATTTGATGTTCCCAATTCTCTCCATTCACGTTTGATTTTGGAAAAAAATTAACAAAATAATGGGGGAATGAGATAAATTACATTAGACTGCTTCATACAAGTCAAAAACATCTTGATACTCACAGTTGCCAAAGAAAGAAGTGAGGAGACGAGTGAAAGTCAACAATGCAACAGAGAGTTGGAGAGTTAATTACCGAAAATGTGTAACATAGACAGTATTGGAGCTCACTGCTGCTTTGTAGGTCAAAAAGTAATCTGTGTAGCGAAACCAAGAGACAGTTTCATAATTAATAAAAAGCTCCATTTGCAAGGTTAAGTTCAAAGGTTAATATTAAAATTAGAGAGCCAGTCCGCCTTCAGAAAGCACTTGGTTTAAAATGAGAGGAGGCTGATAGCTCATCTGCCTATTATCTACTTTAAAAAGCCGATGCATTAGAAGAAAGTCAGGGTTTCCTCCAGTGTTTTATAAGCCTGGTGGGCCACCAGGCTTTACTTGTGCCCCCACTTAAGTAAATAAATACTTATTTACTTAAGTATTTTTAAAATGTTTGCATTTTTAACACTTTATAGTTGGTTTTCAGGTATTAATCTTCCAATCTTTCAATAGCACATAATTATTAAGTGATATTTTCAAATTTCCTGTCAGCTTTAAACTTTTTTAACTCAAACACGATGGATTGCTGGATGAATGACTAAACTACCACCCACCCACTGGATTTAGCAAGTTTTCTGGGAGAAACCTTGAAAGTACATTATTTACAAATATAATTTGATGGGGTTGTTCCACTCTGAACGTTCAAAGCCAGGTTATTTCAAGATGAGTTGTTTATAAAATAAGGGAGAAACCCGGATTATATTTCACATGTGAAACCTTGAGGTTGCAGCTGTTGTTTGCATTTTCTCCTCGTTTGAATACCAGTCTGTGTCCTTGAGTGAATTTAGACTTTCATGTCTGGACCAGCGAGTCTCGTTGGGCTGATGGGGGTCAAAGGATAGGATCACCAGAGCGACGCTGTACACAGACGAGACGGATGATCCTCTTTGTTTGGGGTTGGGGGGGCCCACATATAGACGACCTGCAGGAACAGATTCCCTCTTGCTTTTGCCCTCTTTACAGATAAATCAACAGATAATCTGTTTTTAAAGGGACAGGACAGCTATACTGTAAAAAACTAGATGACTTTTTTATATTTAATTTTATATCAAAGATTAAAAACTGTTTTCAAATGACATTATTCATTGAGAAGAGAAATAATGACTCCCTAAATTTAATAGTGAAACCGAGTATTTCTTTGCAGATTTGTTTGATTTTTTTTTTTGGGCACAATAATAAACGTCTCGCTAAAGGTCACACCCCCTATTGTGATCTTAGCCTAGGCTTTGACTAGGACAGTCATAATTATCATTCTGCTGATCTATGAAGACTGGGATTTGATGGTTTGTTTAGGAACTAATTGTACTAGAGCTCAATGTAGCTTCTAGCCGTCTATCTTTAATTATAAGAGCAAAAGGTCTTTTTTTTTTTTTTTTTTTCCCGAGAGAGCCATTTCTGTTAAACATGGGTTTCTTATTTTAAACAAAATTAATAAAGCACCAATCTTTTAAACTCTTTAGTCGGTTTGGCTAACTTTAAAACGTATATCTGGTAATAAAATTGGTTAAGTAATTACATGTTTGGGTCTATTTGAGGAGCAGTGACAAATTATTTCAAGTAAAGATACATATTTTACATATTTATTTAATAGAATTTCTGCATTTATTTATTTACCTAACATGCATTATACATTTATTTTACATTTTATTTTGTTAAAATAAGAACACATACAAAAATATTAGCTTTTTTATTTACTGCATTGTGAATCTGTAGCCTATGATGACACCAAATAATAATGAATCTGTTAATAAACTATTTTTTAATTAACTGCACAAACATGAGTTGGGTTATGAACCATTGCAGCAATACAGAGATGGTGCATTGTTTCTGTGTTTCTGGGAAACGGAATCAGAAATAAATGCAAAAAATAGTATTTATTGTAGTTTCCAGATTCCCTCAATGGGAGACGTTGAGTTTTCTGCTCACAGGATTCATTACACTGTCTGCAAAACAAATCAAATTTAGTTTAATGATATTTTCCAAAAACGATGTGAAAACCCCCCCAGAAGTATTGAAAACTGGTTTTCCAGACTTTAACACTATTATCCTTTCTCTCTTTCTCCTCAATCCTTTCTTTCTTTTCTTCCTCCCTCATGTCCTTTTCCAACTTTATTTATACCTCTTTCCTTTCTTTCTTTGTTCATTTCTTGGTCCATCCTCCTTTTCTCCCCTGTCCCATTTTTTTCCCCATTATTCTATCCTTGTTTTCTTGCCCCATTTTCCTCTCTGTTTGTCCTCCTTTCATTTTCTTTCCTTCATTCTCTTTTCCTTGTCCTTCTTTAGTTTCATCCTGTTTTTTTTGTTTGTTTTTGGTTTTCCCCATTCAATATTTTATTCCAGATTTGTTTTAAATCTCGTTAATCTTTTTAAAAATATATCTGCTTTAAAATTCCTGTTGAAATTTAGTATTTTATGTTTTAAAATGAACATGAAGGACTGGGAATTCTGGGAATTTGAGTCTTAAAAGTGCGTAGGAACCCTGTTGTTCTCCTTCCTCTCATAACTTCGGACTTGCCTGAGCAGCTCCACTAAGCCGGTCGGTCTTTGATCCATCATATTCCCGTATTCTCCCCGACACCCAGGCAGACCTGTGAGGGCGTCAGGGAGGGGCGGCCCGATGAATCTGGGTCAGCAAAGGGAAGAGGGGGCGAGCAGCGACTCCAGCACAGGTGCCGCAGCGGATCTTTGCAGAGCGAGGCCGTTTCACAAAACTCCTGCTGAGAGGAGGAATCACTCAGGACTGAATCATGGCGGCACTTTTTTAGGAGGCCTAGTGGGTTGTCACTAGAGTGGGAGGTGCTGGTCGTGATGAGCTGCTCAGTGGGGTTTTTTCTGAAAGAAAGAAAGAAACTATTCTAATAATGAAATTAAATCGTGACTATTTATGTTTTTGTTTTGTGGTTTGAAGCTGACCGAATTTCCCCTGTTCCTCTTCTCTGTCGTCTCTTAGAGGCTGAAGGATGAGATAGCAGATGTGACCAATGAGATTGAAAACCTGGGCCTGACTGAAGAGAGGTAAAGTGTCCCTCAAATACCATGTCTGTGCGTAGGCAGCGCCGCTCCGCTCAGCCTTTGTTTTACATTCACAGACACAAAAAACTTGTTTGCCTCATCCTTTTACACGACGTTCTGATTATGCATCGTCTCGCTTAAATCCAGTTCGTTGAATTACTAAAATGAGATTATATTTGTAGAACTAAACTGAACATTTATTGTTAAGTGCTGAGAGTATTTTTGTTTTATTTGATTGCAGGAAAAGCATGCAGAGGAACAAACAGATGGCCATTGGCCGGAAGAAGTTCAACATGGACCCCACAAAGGTGAACGCATCAGTCAATCTGCGTTTAACAGTGACAGACATTGACAATTAGCTTAGTAATTGATTAATCTTTAGCTGGAGTACACAGAGTAATTGCTGAAAGAACAACACACTCAGTGCAGAAGTTAAATTAATGCAACAACATTATTGCAGTTAAACAAATTCTCATATTCTGGACAGGAAGGATGATTCAAATAAAACTTTTTGAAAATATTTTCTGTCTGTTTTTTGAATAGAAAGCGAGAAATCAAATCTGAAAAATTGGAGATTTTATTTTAAAGCCATATCGCTGACCCCTACTTAGCTTATTGTTGAGCAGGTAAAAAAAATGACTCCATTTTTGGTGATTTTAGTTATTAAAAATCATATATTTTTGTGGCCCATGAGTGCTGAAACAGACTGATTTTGTTCTTATTCAGTTGATATTTTCGGATCCTCAGCCTGAGTTGCTCGTTTTCATGTCTCCTCCTCAGGGGATTCGCTTCCTGATCGACAGCTCCCTGCTGAAAAACACCAGCGAAGACATCGCTCAGTTCCTCTACAAAGGAGAGGGCCTCAACAAGACGGCCATCGGCGACTACCTGGGGGAGAGGTGTGCTTATTTAATCCACATTACTGGAATTATGATTCATGATGTTACACAAGCAGCTCCAGGCGAGCTTTAATCCCGCGTTGTTTCATTGTTTCTAACGTCTAACGTGGGCTTGTGGGTGTGTGTCTGTGTGGGATCCTGTGTGTCGTGCAGGGATGAATTTAACATCAAGGTTCTGCACGCCTTCCTGGAGCTGCACGAGTTCACGGACCTGAACCTGGTCCAGGCGCTGCGGCAGTTCCTGTGGAGCTTCAGGCTGCCGGGCGAGGCCCAGAAGATCGACCGCATGATGGAGGCGTTCGCCCAGAGATACTGCCACTGCAACCCAGGCGTGTTTCAGAGCACCGGTGTGTGACACCGATTCAAACGCACAACGGTTCTGATGTGCACACAGAAACTTTAAGGGCTCAGAGTGGAGACAGTCTGCAGAAGAACAGGATTTTATTTTATGTTTTACAGGATAAGAGTTTTAAAAAGAAAATAAATGGATTAAACAAATATTTCCAGATCCCAGATATCGCCTTCCTTCCTTCTATCATTCTTTATCTATCACCTTTCTTTACTTCTTTCCATCTGTTCTTCCTTCCTTCCTTACTTTCTTGTTTCCTTTCTTTTTGTCCTCCTTTCTTCTGTCCTTTCTTGTATGAAATGTAAACAGCTCTGAGAGTTTGAGATAAATTGTGTTGGAACCTGTAGAGAGCAGCCATCAGGTATCATTTCTAGGTATGTTTCTGTTTCACCTGGAAAAGGAGCATATTTTTATTTTCAGGAAAGCCTAACCAAGGACATTACGACAGAAACTTGACATTCAAGTTCTGCCTGTTTTCCAGATACATGTTACGTGTTGTCGTTCGCCGTGATCATGTTGAACACGAGTCTGCACAACCCGAACGTACGAGACAAACCATCAGTCCAGAGATTCACTGCCATGAACAGAGGAATCAACGACGGAGGAGATCTGCCGGAGGATCTGCTCAGAGTGAGTCCAGTTCAGTTTGTTCTGACAAACTCCTTCTCTGCCGAGGCTCCTTTCTGTGTGAACAGACTGAAGTGAATTATATCGTCTTTCATCTCTAATACTTCCTCCAG
>NW_015114238.1:135579-151514 GCF_001443285.1 Poecilia latipinna | reverse complement strand
GTTTGATATTGAGAATTTCCTCTATTTGCTTCGACACCGTTATTTTGACTTGTTTAAAGCACTCACATGGCCATTCATTTGATGGCAGTTTTATTGAATTATTAGCTTTCTTTGTCGGTCTTTGTTGTGTATTTGCACAATACAAACACAGCCACACCATCACTGTCAGTTAGTTTTCATTTTTAAATCAGGCATCCTGAGTTTTATTTTGGCAGAACAAACAGAAAAAATATTTAAAGTAAGTATTAAATTAAGGGTTCAGCATCTTTCCAAAACACATACTTTGCATGGCTGGCGTCTGAGCCCCAAATGATCTAACTGGAAAACAGTCACTATGTTACTGAGCCCTAAATTAACCAATTTAAAGGCACTTAAAGTTCACTCAGTTTTGGGATAATTTGTTCTTCCTTTATTTACATTCTACAGAATAAGTTTTTGTATGTTTTGCATATTTTTACCTCTGCTTTTATAACTAAAGCTCTAATAACCACCAGGCTAATGAAGCTTGCACAAAGAGGACATATTAGAGCAAATATTAGGGTGTACATATCTACACGTCTTATCAGGAAACTATATATATTTTTTTAAATATTAACTATATAAATACACCATTTATGTGTTACTGCCATGTCATTTATTTTTTCACTTTTGCTCTTGAACCAGCTTAATTTGTTTTCATTCCGGCTGTAGCTGTCATGTTCAAATCACGGAAGCGTTTTGGTCCTTTAGCCATCTCCACACCTAACATGAATGGGTATCCAGCATTGTGTGAAGAATACACAAAAACCACTGAAGCATAGCAGTAGAAGCCTCATCTAAGGATGCTGCTGTTCAATTTGCTCCATACGATCCACAATTTTCAGTCCCACACAAGAAAGACAACAGATCAACCTAAGCACTTGCCAGTAATGTGTGTTTTTCTTGTGTGCACTGACAATCAACATCATTTTTTCTTTCTTGCTTGAGTATCTTTTTGCTGCTGTCAAGTGTTCTGCTGGTCACTTTAGTCAGGAAATCACGTGCTGTGAATAATTCAAACATGAGCCTTTCTTTTGCCCCTTCATGCTGTGAAACGAGGGGTGGAGTTGAGCTGGGATTTCGCTCAAACCTTTAGAGCACAACATAGTGTGTATACTCCCACCACATCCTCTCACACTGTGTGTGCACGCCTGCGTGTGTGCAGCAGCAAGCGATCCGCGCTCGCTCGTGTGGCCACGACTGGGGGGTGTGAGAGGGTGGGGCTCTGGTCAGCCATTGATAAGGAATCCCAGAGACAGGAACCATGTGTCAACTGTAGATAAAATTAAAGGACAAAAGAAGGCAGCAGAAACAGAGGGAAGGCTAAGAAACACAGATTTTGTAAGCGTGGCGACTCAGCCTCAGCAGAATCAAGGTTACAGCTTGCAAGAGGAGACACATTTCCAGACACTGTAAAAGGATTAGTTTCACCAGATTCTAATGTCGCTGTCTCTGTGTTGCAGTCTGTGCATTTCACTGCAACTGCAAACACAGCCAACACCAAATGCTGCTTTTCACACACAAAAACACACACACACACTTGATGCTTACATTCCCAAATAATGTTTTTAGCACTTCTCCTTTGGTGGTGGATTAGAAATTAAAAGAAAAGTAAGGCATATGGAAGCAGCTTTCCTATTAATATTCTGAACCACAGCGGTTTGATTGTTACCTCCTCTGGCTCTGCGTGGAACAATCCTGACCGATGGCAAAGATTTGAGCACATCTGCAGCATCAGAGCAGATTAGAAAAGTCTGGAAATTAATCATTGTGCACCTGGAGGAAAATTAGAGACTTGAATAGTATTTGAGAAATTCTGAGTTCCTGCGAAAGTGACTAGTTTCATTCACCCTGGCGCTCGATAATTTATGTGTGTATGTAAATGTGAATGTGGAATGATTTGAAAGTAAAAATGGATGCTGTGATTCCCTTTTCTTTTATCTTTGATATTAATTATTTTCTAGAGTAGATGAGACAAAGCAATAGTAACTAAGCTGAGCTGATCTATTTTGTAAGTCACCATGTGATCCAAGCAAAGCTCCCTCATTACATCTATTCAGGCCAGAAAGGCCTGAGGAAAAGACTGCAGCAGCACTGACTTCCTGAAACATATTTTCACGGTTAAAGGAAGTGATACAGATCAGATGAAATCCTTTAAAAAAAGAGAGGAAACCATGCGAGGTAGTGATTTCCTCTTTCTCCCCAGGTATTTCTGGCCGTCTGCAGGGCTGATTGAGTTTTGAATCTGCTGATATGGAGGCCCTGTTGGAGGAGCGTGAGAGGCCTTATCTCCTGAAGAAGAACTCCTGGTGACAATATGAATAGGTCTGTCCACAGAAAGACAAGGAGGCCCCTACAAGGGAGATGTTTTTTTTTTTTTTTTTAGCTTTTTCCACTCCTGAAGTGACGCTTTTTTAAGAGAAAGCTGAGTGATATGCAGAAACATCTCTTAGTTTCCTGGTTTTCCCAAATATGATTTTTTTTTTGCGCTTCCAGTGCTTGTTAAAGGAAAAAAGTGAAATTTTATAAAATCTTAAAAACAACTTCCTTTCTTACTTCAAATTATTTTTTTATGCTCATACAATATGGTGTCAGACCCAGATCTACAGTACATTTGGGGCATGGGTTAGCTTACGATTACAATTCACATGAATGCATCAACTGGATATCATTTGCTGAGATTAATTTCCAACAATAAATTTAGTGCTGTTTAAACGTTTAGAGATTTAGTGCCACCAGATCTTGTTATATTACATTCGTATAGCTACACATGATGATCAAGACTTTAAGACCTTGCCCATGTAAGATATTTTTTTCAAAACTGATCTTTGTATTTGTCCTTTCTAAAAAAATCTTAATGAAAACTGCATCATTTCATTTCTAGAAGTGTTTGCAATCATACAAAAGAATGCACAAACAATGTTCAAGGGAGTCCTTTATGTAACTCAATATCTGTACACTAAAAAACAGGAAGATATGCAGCATGTGGTTAAAACAGATGACCTGTGTCCTTGACGGCCAGTGGCCATCAAGGACAGACCTTTAAAAACCTTTAGTTTTTAAAGGTGTCACTTGTCTTAAACACTTGAATTGAATGTCAGAGTTACTTCCTCAGCATGCAATGAAGTTCTGAGGTTAAAGTAAAAGCAAAACTCTTACATTGAACTGTGCAGCTGTTTGGAAATCCTGATGACTGTCAGTGACTGAATAATCACTGAAGCCTCTGACAATGCAGGGCAGACAGGCAGGAAGTGAATGGGTCTCTGCTGAGACTGACCTGAGATGAAGGGTTGAGACAAAAATAGAAAAGATAGGACAAACTCTGCACGTTCTAAAGTGAATTAAAATAATGATCTCTTCCGCTAAAATGTAAGTGATTCTGGATTGACATCTTGCTTATTATGAATGGATGGAAAGCAACTGCCAAGTTCAGTCTCTGCTGAACTTTAAGACAAATTCTTGCTCAATAATTTATGATAAAAAGTGTAAAAAGTACATTTTTAGGGGAAATGTAGCTGATTTTATTCAACTGTGGAGTGTCCAATGTAACACCTTACAATAATATAATTCCTTTTTCCTCTTTGTAGGGGCTCAAATATATTTTTTCCGGCTACTGAAGTGCATCAAACTCTGAGCATACAATTTATTTCTTTGGGGGGAAAAAAACAAAAAACATGTCACATTCTGAACATAATACTAGCATAACAAACTCAAAGAATGAACCTTTTACTGAAGGATATGATTATGAAGAAAGGATGAAATACTATAGTGGTGCAGAGGTAATTGGATGGTAAATGTCGCATTGTAGTCTGTAACACATAAATGGGAATGTGAATGAAAAATGAGCAAAAAGCTAAATCTAAATGAGATAACATGAGACATAATGCTATACCATGTAATTGCTGCAAATCTGTCAATTGCAGATTCATGATGCATCACCAGTAAGGAATGGTGAAGCATCATATTGTGTTGCTCTTAACACATCGTCATTTTGTGCATTTCGAGAAGGTGTTAAACATGCGTCGGTGTGACACCTGGAATTACTGCAATTTCTCCATTTTCTCGTGCCACTCTCCCCATTCTCCTCTGACTTCAACAAAGCATGTTTTGTGTATGGATTCTGTGGAAAACTTACAAAAGGTTGTGCTTAGAAATTGCAGTTTTTGAAATACTGGTTGTTTTGATCTTCTGATCAAAACAACCATGCATCACTCAAGGTTATCTTACTTTCTTTTCTTGCCAGTCTGGATTCTTAGTTTGAACTCCAGCAAGTTTCTTTAACTTGTCTAGAAGTATGAATGTATTGAGCAGCTGCTATGTGATTGGCTAATTTACTATCTGTGTTAATAAACAATAATTGCATAGCTTATAAAGTAGCTGGAAACTGTATATAACTACTTTAAAAAATTAGACAGTTATTAGGAACAACAAGAGATTTTTTGACAGCTTATTTGCTTCATCTATCAGTTTTTGAGAAATGATGCAGAAAAACCCAAAAGTGTAATGGAGTCTGAAGTACCAGTCACTCCAGACCTGTGAAGGACTGCTGCAAATATACTTACTTAATGATTTTAATAATTATGAGAGACTGAAGGAGAAGGCCACACATTTAACCTCTGACAGCAGATCCATTTTCCTTTAGGTGCGATGTCTACGGAGCCGCGCCATCCTGGATCGATCCGTTTGTGCTCTGTGATTGATTAATGCTGACCACTACTGTCAAGTTTGCCCTTCATAGGAAGAAATTAAGCGTGAAGGCACTCAGGTCTTGTATTCCCTCCATACTTCAGGAGAGTGATTGCCTTTTAGAGCTTCTGTCATCTCAGTGAAACAGTCCACTACTGAACAACATCATTGGAGAATCAACAGCAAACTCTGTCATGACGTTGGACACCAGATCAGGCCAGCAAACCTGACCACCGACTGAATCAATTACACAAATAATCATAATTTCTCTGACAGATTTTGTCTGATTAAAAGTGTCCTTTTTAAAAGAATATATATGCATTTGGCAGAACAGTATAAAATGGAACTATAGAAAAGAGATAAGTAATTTTATCACTGTATATAAATGTATGGAGCGCCAATCCTGAATGATGCAATTTGATCATTGCTTGTCAATTTTTCAAGTTGTTCATTAAAAATGATGTAGGATAAAAAGAACACTCAATGACAGGTAAATAATACAAAAAAGTTATTTAGCTGATGCAGTGAGTAGCCTCTAATTTCTTAAACGACCATGTTGAAAGACACATCCTGCAGTCGCGAAAAATATGTTAGTGGCATAAAGCAGAGATCACAGAAACGACTAAAACTGTAGTCTATGGTAACTACTACTTTTAAAACAAAGTGAATTAAAAATGTCTAAAACATCAATGCATGGCTGGTTTTGCCGCTTCAATTCTAACTCTTGTTTTTCTACACAGAGGCTGAAATTGAAAGGAAAACATCCTCAGAGAACTGAATGCATTTCAATGCTGATACTCTGAAGCAACAGAATTGCTGCCTGCCAGCTTTCACCCCTGTGCCATTAAACAAAACGTATGAACATGAATAGTGCCCACTGTGGACAGATCTATTCTTATTCACACAACACAATTCAAGCAAAGATTAATGGAAGCCACAGAAAATTGTTGAAGAAGTGGATAAAAAAAACCCATTGTTGAATACTGTTTGAATGTTCCAGCTTCCACGAAATAAAACATCTTTTATCTTTTGTTGTGAACCTTTTGTGACCTCGCTGAACCAAATCCTCATCATTTTCTTTCGGCACGTCGACAGACAGCATCCCTATCATTTGTAACATTTGCTAGAAGCTACTTAATCAAGTACGTTAAGTGAAATAAATTTAACACTGATTTTAAATCTGTGCAGCAGATGTAATTTGTTTTCATGATGCTGGGTACTTCAACAGCTTTGCAAGATTGCTGTCATTATCAAACAGCAATGGCTTCTGTCAAGTATAAAGGTCAAAGCTATTAACTGAAAAAGTTTTCAAAGAGTTGGATAGATTCAAGAGGGTTTGCTGAAAGCAAAACTAACCAGAGAAAACCAATTTACAGGGAGAGCAATCAAACTCCATGCTAGGATCTGAACCCAAGAGCTTCTCGCTTGACGGCAACAGTTAACCATAATGTGCATCTGATTGTTTGGCAAAAATAATCAAATTAAGTATAAGGACAGTATAGAGTCCTATCATTCTTTCTTTTTTTCTTTTTATCCAATGACCACTGGAGGTGGGCTGCAGAACTGCATGGACAATCAGGTCTCCAGGATGAATTACAGTAAATGAGAGTCAGCTCTACCTTCAGTGACTTAACCTGCCTCTTTTTAAACCAGCAGCACTGTTTCTGTTTCATCCTGCTTTTGAGTTTTTGCAAACATATTAGAAAACATTTATGTTTATGTCACCAATATATAATATCTGATTATGCTTGATGTGTAAACCGTTCCAACTTTATGAGCACAGACACTATTTATCACTCTGAAAACCTCAGTACTACACCAGACAGAATAACATTATTTTATTTGCTGAAACAACAATCCTTTACTTAGAAAAAGAAGAACATAATCCCCATGGAGACAGGTAAACAGAGCAGTTTTTGCTTTGAGAAATGATTTTAATAACAGTTAAAACGATTTCTGCAAAAAGAATTGCTGCAAAATGTATCTTTTTATGTCACTCTTAATGAAGTATACTCTATACAATCAAATCCCCAAAATTCAACATTGATTTTCCTCCTCAGTAAAAAAAACAAGTTGGCAACATTTCTAGGAAAAGCAGTCTCACACCGCATACTGAATACATTTTAACACTCATTCATCCCTCTCTTGTCCAAGTTATGGGTCCATTCAGCGAATATGTGATACACAAGACATTTTATGGCTCCTCATATCATCCAGTCTTCTCATTTCAGAGAAAAGCTTTTCCGTGGAGGAGAAATAATAAGGATGGCCCCTGTGGTAATTGCATTCTGAGATTCAGAATTATACACCACTTGAAGTCTGAATTTCCAAGCAGCTACAGTGAAAAGTACTTGTGAATGCTAAAAAGTAGATTTGAAAATGGGGTACACAAAGGTGGTGCCAAGCAGTACCAATGACATGACTTTTCTAGTTTGTGGAATACGCAAAGGGAGGAAATAAGGACAACATGTAGATGACAAAATGGAGACAGAAACTGTAAATCCAGGAGAAATTTGGAAGTATATTGTTGATGAGGGATAGACAAAGATTCTTCTGAAAAGTTGTGAAACACAGATATAAACGCCTATAGAGCATGTAGGCAAAGCCTCTGACTCCCATTTACTCAACTGTATTCAGCTGGGCTGAAAACTAAACATAAATGTTTTGTGTAATAAATGTAATCAAATGAAAATCTTTTGAAGTTGGACATTTATCTGCTACTGGGAACCGTTAAAAAAGCAATTTCAACACCTGTGGCACTCCAGTGACCCACAGTGAGAGCCACTTTCCACAAATGGAGAAAATATGGAACAGGGTTGACCCTTCACAGGAGTCAGTAGGAAACCAAAATGACTCCAGGAGAGCATCGATGATTCATTCAGCTCTGCAGGCCTCACTTCCCTCCATTCAAGTGATGTAAGACAGCAGGTAAAATAACATTTGAGAGAGTTCAATGGCAAAAAAACAAAAACAAAAAAAAAACAAACAAAAAAAAACACAGATGACTAAAAAACCTCAAAAGCTGATCTCACATTTGCCAAAAAAAAGAAGAAAAAAAAAAAAAACACCTCATGATTCCAAAGATTTTTGTTAAAAGATTTCCTGGAACTATTTGGAAGGTGTCAGTATCCTTACATCTGGTGTGAAACTAGCACAGCTTTTTAGAGAAAGAAAACTGGCACACTTCATGGTACCATGAATTTCTGTGTGAAACTCGACCTAACTGTGATATTTTATCTGACAAAATTTCTATCACAGCCTTTACCTTGTCTTGTCTTATGCAATTTTTCCAGCTGTCTTGGTACACCTTTGTTTGGGTTGTGTTTACCCACAATGCAATAGGTAACAGAACACAGTTCACTTGAACGAAGATTAACTTTTTCTGTAGCATAGATTTCCAACTTGGTCAAAGAAAAGAAGTCTAAATCTGTTAGTGTGTTGTTTGAAAAAAACTATAAAAAAAGTGATGTAACTCTACAAGCATGAGAGATACTATTATAAAAATAATCCTGAAGCTGTCTGATAAGATCAAATAGGGTTTTTGTTTGCTTTAGATGACATTTAAAATCTGATTGCAGGTTAGGAATCCGTATAAAACTGGCTTTATTTCCCATGTTCCTCAGTGCCCTCTCATCCCCATGTCAGTAGTTAGAATGTCACTTTGAATATGTACTAAAATAGTTATAAAAATCCTGCTGATGCAAAACTTTCTGGTTAAAACTTTGCAAAAATGAAATCCTGTATTAGAGTGAAACCTGGCATGGTGGATCAATTTAGAACCTCAGCTTCTTGTTCTGAGAATAACAGACATTCAAACTTTATAGATCCTGATCTCAGGATCAGAGGTCAATGTAAAACACTGAATCAAATGATTCCCTAAGTCCTTGTGTTGGTTTCATGGTGGAAATGCACAGTAGTAAAACTAAGATGATGTAAAGAAATGTTAATTGCTTAAGGTGTGTTTTATGTTTAGTTTTAGAAAATAAGAATATATTGCATTCATTTCTAAAAAGTGACAAAAATGCATTTGACAGCTTTTTGAGTTTTTTTTTTAAGCAGTAAACTGGTAAAATGGATGACTGGATGAAAGGCCGCGTGCCTCACTGGAATCAGGTCGGGATTTGAATCTGGGTCAGCTGCCCAGTCAAAAAGCTTAGCTCCAGCTGTATTTTATTCTGGGCTAAGCTGCTTTATGCTAGAATATTTAGTCTGAATTGTTGTTGTTTGAGGGAATCCAACAGGTATTTGTTTTTAGATTTGGAGAATAAGCCAAGCAATTTGATCTAACACTTGATCAACTTCAGTTTTAAATGCCTGGATGAAGTTTGTCAGATTATTTTTCTTCTGGTTGGTTTCACTCACAATTAGAACGGTTCAAAGAGCAGAAAAACGTTACTACAAATCTCAACCCTCACGAGCTGTTTGCTTTTTAATTGAGATTAATACTGCATAGCAGATTATAGTACGGCATAAAACAGCAGAATATATCCTAAACTATGATTATATGATCCTATAAAGAAACAAGTGTTAGCTTAAATTGTAAGAAACAACTTTCATAAATTATAAGATTTGACAATGTCCTTTCTAACTCTTACTGCTTAACTACAAGGTTTTACAACACAACCAGCTCAGCTCCTTTGACAGCATAGCAAATCAACTGAAATAGTCTGAAGTCTGTGAAAGTGGATTGTTGTTATTACTAATTTACGTCGTAGCTTTTCTTTAAAGACAGCAGCTTCTTCTCTCATTTTCAGTCACATTTCAGATTGTGACAGCCAGCAAGCGTTTATTTGTTGTTGCCAGGCCATTGATATACACCCTTTATAGAAGTTTATTGCTGTTTGAATTCAGAGCACATGAAAAGCTGTAAACAACAAAGCTCTCCATCACTGCCTTAAAACTCCACAGCAGCTCAACGGCACTCTGAGCAGAAAGGCAATGTGCAGCTAATTATAATAAGCAGCATGCACAATGCCATTAAAGGTTTTTCTGTGAAAGGAACTACAGCATATTATTAATTCCATAGCAACTGATACAGTATTCATGTGGAGCTCAGCAGGTTCCCACTTAGTCTTTGAACTGGTCTTTGCACAGCAGTTACAGTACAAATCGCTTCATTATGCAGCTTCCAAACAGTGTTACAAAAGGTTTCTATCAGACGCCTGCAGTACAGAAAAAGTCCTCCCTATTAGCCAAATTAACCTTTAAATTCTCAAGGTATGGGGCAATTGTTTGTGGATTAATGTTATATAAATGAAACTAAACTGAGCTGTGTTTTAATTATACTTCATTTTGTGTACAGTGCAACTGGACCTGCATTCAAAGCCTTCTCAAGTTCCTTAGAAAGTGTGATTTCAGTAATATTACAATGAATATAACGTCATGCAGGAATACTGAACAAATCAAACCTAAACTTCCCATAGCAGTCTGTAGCTCTGAGTGACTTTAACATGTTCAGATGTTCTTTAACTTTTTCGCTCACTTTCAGGGTGAGTGAGCCAAGTGAACCAGCCCTGTTTAGTCAGCTTTAATCAAATTCTGATTTGTTTGCCTAGAAAGTTCACTTCGTTTGGGGAGGTGTGATTACAAAATTGATCTCTGATGTGGACCAAACGCTGCCTAAAAAAATCCAGGTTTTGGTTCAGTTCAAGTGAACTCTATGTGAATGCAAGTGCGACCACTACAAAAGCAGGAAGTGGACTATAGCACAATGCATTCTGGGTAAATACAACCGAAATAAACATGAAAGTCTAAAGCTAACGGCAGAAATGGCTCCTTGTCTTCTATCAAATATTGAAACTGCTGAAATCTCACTCCACTCCAGTTTCACTTACATTTTGTGAAGCAGGAAGTTGCGCTCAGTGTCTTGTTCAGAGATTTAAAGTTTGCGGGGTGAAAAGAAAATCAAAAGGTTTAATTTGTTTGTTTTCACCGAACTGCATGCACAATTTTGGTCCCCATTTGAACTGAGGCCACCAACCTGTCAGGTGTAAAACACCTTCAGTGTAAGGCTCTGGCTTAGAAATGTGCTGCTAAGGCATGATCCTGTCCTCATGCTATCAGGCACTGCAGAACATGTTTAGTTCAGGGTAATCAGACGGTGAGAACTCACTGCTTTATATATTTCATCTAGAGTGGTGGACAAGAATTTAGCAAATATATTGTTGACAACACACAGTTTGTAACTTTATTTAGTCAGTAGCTTTAACTTAAATTATGTACCTTTTATTGCAACAGGCTGGTTAAAGCTTGGCTGACATGGAGCTCATTTAGCTTCAATTATATATGTGAAAAAGCTAAATCTAATTGGATCACAAATTATCGGAAAGAAAATGTGTTTTTAATATTCCTAAGGATGTTTTGCCTTTCTTCAAATAAGCTTTTTTTGGGTTAAATGGGTTCTTAGGGAGAAATTAGAATAATTTAATAATTTTTCTTTGGGATGAGTTTCATACCAACACATTACCAACACATTAAAATTCATCCCCTACAGGAAGGCTGCATTTCAGCTCAAGTTCTGCTCAAGATGATGTGAAAATATTGAAGTAATTGAGATTTTTTTAAGTAAAAGGAGAAAATTGAAAAATTTAGAATTAATTTGAACATTGTGTTTTTGTTTTCTATTAGATAAGAGACATTAAAGGGTGGAAATTGCAAAAATAAACAATTTAATTAAAGATGGTGAAAAGGCAAGTCATATGTAAACTTTTTCTGTGATCTCCAAACAAAATCTTACAGCTTACTTTTCTTTTTTCCTGTTGGTCTGAGTTGCCATTTACTCATCATTGTATATGTTTGTTTGTCTCGCCCAGCTGGTGAATGGGAAAGTGAATTATATCTAATAACATCTGCATAATAATTTTATTCATCCATCCATTATCTGATGCAGGGTGGAGCTCATCGCTCCTCAGACGGGTCGCCAGTCCATCACAGGTAAATTATATTAACAAGAATTTTAAAAGTGTTTGTGAATCAGAAAGTTTTGTGTTCTTTTATGTTTGTTTCTCCTGCAATATTGTTGTATGTGCATTAGAGTTGCTGCTTAAATCTTTTTGATTTTTTTTTAAGTTGCATATCATATTCATATTTTTTCACGGAGACAAACTTACAAGATTGTCTTCATGTTGTCATCCTTCCTTCAGTTCATCTAGTTGATTAGAATTATCCGTTTGATCAGGTTTAGACAGTTTTTTTGTTCTGGTGCCACATAAAGCAAAATATAAAAAGATATATTTTACTTTCTGTTTAAAAATGCTATTTAGGTGGGATAAAACATCTTTAGCTGTCCAACTTTTGCTGTTATGACTTAAAAAGGTAATGTACTGCTTTGTCTGATGTAACCAGGTTTCACTCTCTGTTGTGGTTCTAACAGGGACATTTTTATTGCCTTGCTGCAGCATTGCCAACTTGTTAGCAATTTGTCTGCATATAACTCAATACATTCATACATGTATGAAAAAAATCTAACATTTCATGCACAAAAATGTTACATATCCATTTGATAAGTCTTAAAGCTGTTAAACATAACTGTAAATATTTTTGAAAAAATGTTCTTTTCAACACTCAATGCATATTTGCCTCTGAGCAATCACTTAACGAGAGAAAACAAAACACAACAGTTCCTTTTAACGAGTCAGCATACCTCGTTAAAAGGAACATGCCTGTCGTTTACATCAGTTTCTTTCTTTCTTTCTCCAAAGTGGTTGAAAAACTCAACAGCTTGATGAATACAGGTAAGAAGAAAAATGTTTGAGGCTTGAAATGTACTTCTTAATCCTCTTCAGATAAATCCATGTTGCATAAACATGTGGGTGGAAACTATGACGTTAGCAATTATTTAGCACAACAGAATAAGTGCTGATGGCTAACTTAGTGGACAACAAAGCTGCAAGACCTTGTAAGAAAGCAGTTTTTAATCGTTTCTCGCTATAAAGTGAACAAATCACTGGGAGTGAATAATTTACCTTAAATTACGAATTCAAAATTGCAGCAGCTACAAAGCAAAAAGCGGATTTTGATCTTTGCTTTGGCTGAATGATAAAAGAATAACTTGCGACACAGAACTGGTTTTCTTCCCTTTACAATCTTTTGGTGATTTTCTGTTGCTTGGATGTATTAATTTGAAGCAATTTACCGATGTGAAGAACCGCAATTTTCACAGTCATGGAAGCACATTATAGGAAAACAATTTGCATTTCAACAAACTGTGTGTTTGTCTGTGCAACCAATATATACGTGGAGCTTGGTTTTTTTATTTTGCACACAAATTTGAACTCCTTTCCTTTCTTCCTTTCTTTCTTTTTTCTTTTGTTCTTTCTTTCTTTTGAAAGAAATAAGGACAGAAAAGTTCAGAAAAATTCTTTCTCTTTCTTCCTTTCTTTATTTCTTCCCCCGCCCCATCCCAAATACCACCTTGGGGAGATTTTTATGCCTTTGTGTTGCATGGACACATGGGAGGTTTTTTCTAAACTACATCAAATACAGGCCTGGAAATAAAAGAGCTTTTTTCCCCGGTTTACTGAAGTAAATTCTGCTCTTGTTACTGTTCTCAAATTCCTTCTGAAATTCATATTTTCTTTAAACAACTCCACTTATTACTGGAAGAGAATGCGAGCTGGTCCTCAATAGAAATCCTTCAAGGATTTATTGTAGTAATGAATAACTTGATCTCCAGCTGCTGGTGATATCTGGCTGACATTAAAGCATAAAGAAACAACACCTTCCATCCCCGCAACATTTAAATGAGAGAAAGCACAGAGAAGCAATTTGCCTTCAGATGACTTTCTCTACTGTAAGTGTCCTCTCCCACAGAGTTCTCCTGGCATAAAAGCTACATTATAATGATTTAGTCTGCCTAGAATCAGAGTGCACTTTCTGAGACACACGTACACACACTCACATCCAAGCAGATACACCCTCAGGCCAAGGGATCCATCAGTTACAGCCGATTCACTCAAGTCATCATCGTCCTCATTTTTTCCCCCTCCTCTCTACATGCACAGAAGTGGCACATGATGGACTCAAACCCTCTCAGTACCTCAGATGTGGAGCGCTTTGTTTGGAAGGCATGCTATCAAAAATAAACCCAAGGTCCCATCGGGATCTTTGAGCCACTCTTGTTTTGTGTTTGCTGGTTTTAGCATGTCTGATGTTAGCTGTCTTGGAAATAAAAACAGTAGAGTTTGTCAGAGGACTATATTTATCTGGTTCTGTCAGATGTCATAGGAAGCAGATGGTATATACATCCAAACTCGGTTCCCTGAAGTGTCTTTTACTACCAGCCCTTTTCACTTTTTATAAAATAAAATCCTATAGTTAAGTGCATTTAGAGGTTCTCATCAGTTCATTTGTTTTATTTACACGCATTAAGAGCAAAACTATTCATAATAAAACATTTAAGCCCTTGTCCACTTTTATTAAGGGCAGCGGTTGTATATTTCTAAAAATATATGTATTTGTTAAACTGACAAACACAGTTAGCAAACAGATTTTATTTTATTGATCTTAAAGAATAGATTTGAATTAAACAAGATTGTTTGGCTTTGAATAATGTTCAGCTTTGCTACTTGTGCTGTGTGAGACCCGTTTGAACTCCCCAAGTGGAAACTGTCAGTACAGTTTTGTTTTACCTCTGAGAAAGTCTTGTGTCTTTCAGTTTCCACCCAAAAGAGCTGACATAATAAATGCCAACCATAAAAAATATATATTCTGAACTTTTCTGGTGCTTAATGGCTGATATAAATAATGTTGGCTGGTTTTAGAAAAGAAAAGTGACACAGCCTTGAATATGTGACCATACTGATGATACGCATTGAGAAAACTTTTTGTAAGTTGCATTTTAGCTGTAGATTTGTAATGAGAGATTAGAGTAATAAGTTAGTTAAAAAAAACGTTGTTACCACTGTTTCATAACCAGCAATATAATGTAACAATGGCATTTAAATTATTATAATGTGACATTTTTGATCAAATGTCAACTGGTGGGCAAACTGGACAGAAAAAAAAAATAAAAAGAAAAGGAACAACATGTTGCTGGATTCATAAAAAGAAGAGGAATTTATGTTTGATTGATTCTATTTGTTATCACAAAGTCTTTGGTAAATTGTGTACCAATTTCCATTTTAAGGGTGACAAATTTATAAGAATTGTAAATCAGGGTTTAATATTAGCATTACAGCCATGGAAAACTTGGCAAACAATCAGCAAAACCCATATTTTCCACGTTTTTGTAAGAAGTTTATTTACAGTTTTTGAACTCGTATTCTTATTTTTTTTTACTTCCTCTCTTCTGTGGCGTACGGTTGCATGCCCTTATGATATTATACAAAAGTGAGGCAGTAAGACCACTGAGTGAATCTCTTTCAGAGCACTGAACCAAAACACATCCCTGCAAAAAGCTTCTTTTGTCTGAGTCAATCTGTGCCCATCATGAACCTGTTGTGTAAGGCCACTGATGGCTTCCTCTTGCTGCAGGGTCAGAGCGGCAGCCATATTGATTTTGCTGTTTCTAAAGACAGTAGCAAACAGGGCAGGCACTGAATACCAACAGGAGTAAGTTGAAAAAAAGACTTGTGGTATTTCTCTGTTTCCCTGCCTTTTCCTGCCTCTCTGTTGGGTTTGAGTTCACGTATTTTCTCTTTCATGATCTGTGTCAGTACTTTCTGTTTTGCTAAGTACTGTGAGGGACACCAGTCAGTTTTGATGTGTTTCTCAGCTTTTATTGGTCCAGAGACTGGAACATGCTTACTAAGAGACGCTGAGTACTATGATTGCTAAATAAAACTGACATGAAAAGTGTAAAGTCATACAAATGTTTTATTACTGCAGCTATAACACGTTTATACAAACTGGGATCATTCAAGTTATTCATAAAGATTCTCCGTCTGATCAAAGTAAATATAAATGTATTGTTTCTACAGCAATCCCCAGACCTGAGGAAGGATGCAACTTCCCCAAATCTTTGTTACATAATATTCAAAGTTCCATCTATGGCAGGGGAGTCGAACTCAATTTCACCGAGGGCCACTTCAGCATATTGGCCCCCCTCAACTGGCCACATTGACGGTACAAATCAGGAGTGCATCCCTGTTAAAACACACCCAGACAAAAGGTTGACTTACCTCATTCAGTTCTGTAGAGGCTTATAATTAGTCAATAGTCCATTGTAAAATAGCTATGAAGTTTGATTCTGGGAGGAGAAAGTGGAAAATGTTTTATAGGTTGCTTTTAGC
>NW_015114238.1:104865-130293 GCF_001443285.1 Poecilia latipinna | reverse complement strand
GGGCCACATGTGGCCCGCGGGCCTTGAGTTTGACACATGTGATCTATGGGGATTATATTTAAGAAAGGATAGTATTTATCTTAGCAATGTTGTTATTTAGAGTGTGTTACTACAAAATACTCCTCTATTACTGCCTAAGAAAAACTTGTGTTTTGCACTTCACATTTCTGTGAGTGCTTGAGAAGAAGACATAATAGATCCACAGACTAAAATCAAAACCACTGAGTGCAGAGGGACAGATTTCACCCTGACTCCACAATCTGCAAGCTTAATTATCTTGTACATAGACAAGGTCTGCCTACTCTACCTAAAAATATAACTTTTTATTGTCTAAATTTGCAAAAAACTTGACTCTCTTCAAGTAACTTTTGAAGTTTGTGAAACAAAACAATATGTGCAGTTAATTAACTGGATTTTCTTATGGACGAATTCACACGTGCACGTCTTGGAGTGTTGCTAAGTATTTCCTCTTAGACCAACTGAAGTGATCAGACTCCAGATGAACATCAGACATGTAGCATCACTTACTTAACACATTTTCTTAATTACAAACAGTATTTACTGCACAGTGTTGCCCTCCAGACTCTCATGACTACACAGGACTCCGTCATGAGGTGCTGGAGAGCAGCGCTGCAATATCATCTACTTTCACTGCAAAGTCTGCACATTGGTGAAGAAAGACAAATAAACCAGCTAAATTTTTACTCTGTAAGAACTCAGTCAGTTAGTCAGTGATGCTCCAGAATACACAAATGACCGGAGTAAGTAAAAAGCAAATACAACTCAAACTGCAGTTTTGGAAAAGTCTCACAAAATTTTAGTCTGTCTTTGAGACAAACAACCTCATATTGCAGATAAGATTCAAAAACATGACTGCTGTCCTCTCGGATGACAGCTCATCTTTTTGGTTCTGTAACTTTCCGGCTTGAAAATCAGCATAAGCATTTCTCTGTAACCTCTAGGCACCGAGCAGAAGCAGATCTGCTCCGTCACCCTGTAACCCCGTGGTTTATTTGCCCTGATGGAGACTTCTGATTTAATTAGGTAAGATGTTGTCCTGTCATCGTTGCCCTGTGTGGGTCAGATTGTCCTTAACATCACCAGACTGGTCATCTACTTACTTACTTTCCAAACTCTGCCAAGTCCCTAAAGGGAAACTTTGTCAGTGTGCATGTCTCCTGAAAGGTGTAATGAGACAGGAAGGAAGTTTTTTTTAATCTATTTTTCTTTGATCCAGGCTTAAAATATGTTGATTTTCAATTCATTTTAGGTCAAAATAAATATTTCAGCTATTTATTGAATTTCACTTGAATTTCATCACATCATGTCTCATTGCAATCAGACATGAATGTTTTTCATCTACTTTTGTCTGATAGACCAACTCAAAGCAGAACATAATTGTGAATGGGTAGAAAAAATATTTTAGATTTTTAGTAAAAAAAAAAAAATCTGAAAAGTGTGATCATTTCAGCCTCTTTTGCTGCATTATTACTCCGACAAGTCTTCTGGATATGTCTACCAAAAAACTGAAATTGCTCTTTGCATGGAGGGAAACCATTTGATTGTAGCTGTGACTGCATGTTTACCATCATTACTGCACTAGAATGTCAAACCAAGTTTTACATCTTCTAATATTTTACTGTTTAACCAGTTTCATGTTTGCTTTACCTTTTTTGATTCTTCTAGCAGTTAATTTAATAATTTGTCTTGGTTTATTGAAATATAGATTAGACCCAAATACAAATATCTTATAAAAAATGTCAGTTTACTAGTTAATATTTAAATGTTTTTGTCTTGCATCTATCGTTTTGTATCTGTTTGTCCTATCTCTGTTTTTGTGAGAGAAAATAAAAAGTATTATGTGGTAAAACTTTCGCCTGACCTCCCCAGACTCTTTGCTCTCCTGCCCACTGTAGCTGGCCACATAGATTTTAGGATTTAGTCAAAACAAACCCTTAGTCTGGCCACTTTTTGAAAATAAAAAGCCTGTTCCTCAAAATAATGAAGGTTTTGCTGACCTTCCAAACTATTGTTGTTCTGTTTTACTTCTAAGACTCTGAGTTGTTATGACCGGGGTCAGAGGACACTTTGCACAGACTGTGTGTCTCAGATACTATAAAGAAACTGAAGGGAGACGAAAACAATTCAGGCTTCATATGGATTCAAGTTTATTGAAAAGAATTACAAGAGTGATTTGTTTTGGCTACATAACCTAAACTAGCTGTAAGACTTACTGAGTTATGAAGGTGAATTTATTTCAGAATAGCTGCTATTTACTACATTAGGTGCTTTTGTCTTTACAGAAGGAATAATAATCAGGAGTGAAATTTAGATAACTGGAAGTAAACAGATCACCAGTATGAACGCTGCGTTTCTGCCAATGTGTGTAAATGCAACATTTTCCAAGAAATGTTGAATATATGTGAGAAGTTTTTTATTACCATTATTTTTTATGGAAGGTCAGTTTTGTTCATTTAAAGAATCGTAAGAACCCTTGATGTTCAGCGCAGCTCTAATCTTCTCACATATATTTTCTCGGAAAATATATCAGATAAAATATTTCCTGCATTGAGTTTTTGCAGTCTTGAGCATTTCTGTATGATTATTTGATGCGTGGACTGTATCATGGTAATTGTTGATATTGACATTTCTACAAACTTTTACAGTGGCTATAGTGTCACATTTTCAAATACATTGACTAGAGAAACAATTGATCAGCATCTTGAACAAATAAAGTTCAGGAACGTCTGATTTAGAGGAAAAATACTCTCAGACTGGGAGTACAGACTGACTGAAAATTTATTTTTCTGTTTTTTTTTTCTCTTTTTCTAATTTAGCAAAAACTGAAATAAAACAGTTTGTCATCTTTATAACAAGAAAAAATGTAGGTCAGTTTCTGCATGTTATAGCACCTATTTCATTCCCTTTACTTCAGACATATATGAGCCAGGCTCTGCATGGAAGTGTTGGTTGTTGCCGTAGCAACCACAGGTTCCTCCATTTTCAGGCTAATTAAAAATACTATATTGATTTCTCTGCATTAGAATAAAATAAATAAATAAAAATGCAGATATAAAACCTGGAAAAGTGAAAACAGAATTAGTCCAAACCACTAGAATTTGTTGATAACACTGACAATTATTAAACCATAAAAATGTACAAAATCACAATTTTTCATTATGTTTATGTATTATTCTTTGAGCATGCTGTCTGTTGCTTCCTAAACTGTTGCAGTCATTATGCTGGAATGTCAAACTATCATATCATTTTCTTTATTCATGCCTTGTTATTCAATAGATCTCCTCCCCAAACCTTAACGCTCATTTCCTAATTACACTGCAGTTAAAGACCACGACTCTTCGCTCTCAGGTACATGGAGGGATGATCAAAATATCACTTTGAAGGAAATCATTACCTCACTGCTACTGCCTGTAAATGAAACAATCAGGTTTGTGTTGCCTCGGGCAAAGCACCTGGAGTTCACAGTTTACAATCTATCAAAGAGATTTAGAGGAAATCATTATACCAAATGAACAGTCAGCCTCTGTCCTCCAAATCAGTATTAGTGAGCCTTGCTTTCCTTCTCTAGTCCTTCTTTCAAAAGGAATTTTTGTGATTAAAAATAAAAAAAACTGAAAGTTTTGCTCCAGGAAAATTCATTTTAAATCTGTCTAGTATTTAATTTTTATTATTATTATTTTTTTTTGTAAATTGTTGTACACAGTTAAATAGAGCAGCAAAAAGCTGCTTTATGGCTTCAGTTTCACAAAATAAAAGCTTATATTTACAACTGTTTGTCAAAGTAAATAACCCAACACAGTAACTATTTCAGCCAATTAGACAAATAAATAAAGACAGCATAAGCAGAGTCAATGATTGTTATGATGTTTCCACCAAGAACTGCAGTTCTTACAACAATTACAGTCATTGGTATTTATATTTTAAATGTAGCCAGATCCAAGACATGATGTTTCACAGAAAATGATCAAAAATGTAGATTTTCCATCATTTTGGTCTATGAAAAAAAAGTTTTCTTTATTATGCTAATGTTTAATAATAGGTTCAAAGAGTAAACAATAGGTCTATTTTTGTAAAATAATTAATGTTATGTTTTTATGCATATTTTAGGTTGATTCTGAATTTAAAGTTGTGTTCTTGTCTTATTTGAGATTCTCCTATCTAAGGTTTGGTCCAGTTTTCTTCTAAGAATGGATAATGGATAATCTTCTAGACCAATGACTGTGTTCACAAAAAGTACACACTTTATTCATCTGTATGGTCTGCATTGGGTCTTATTTGTTTTTGTCAAATCATTACAAATTTGTAAATTATGTGATTTGACAGATAAGTTTTGTTTTCTCTAAAATTAGAAAAACGTGGTTTGTTTTCTGGATCAGTTTCCTTCAATGTCTGACTTAAAATGACACAGTAATTCCACAGGTATTGGAAATAAGTATTTTTTTTTTATAGCACCACATGTCCTCAAAACTGTCTTGAGAAGGAAGATTTGTCTGCTCTGAATGCGGTGGTGACAGCTCATCCACAGACAATAACCATGGATTCCTGGTAAAGACGCGGAGGCGCGCTCGCTGAAATGAAAACGAATTTACGGCTCTGGGCTTTGACAACAGGTTGAATGTTTGCTTTCCAGTGTTTTAAACGATGCGTCAGACGAAGAATTGCCAAAAAAAAAACAAACATATTGGCTCTTGCTGATAAAGAGAGACAAAAAGTTACATTTCACAGTAATTGCATACCCTCTTTTTGTTGAAAAATAATAATAATAAAAAAATCCATTAAGAGGAATTTATCTGCTCCAACAAAAGCAATTACTGTCAGCGGGAGATCTGAGCATGCAAAGTCATCCAGCCTCACCACTAAAAAGTCTCCATCCATTCCCTCGTATTTCCCTCGGCTATTTTTAAAAGTTCGCTTAATTTTTTGTTTACCTTGAGTGGAGGCTCTTCACGCTGCGCCCTGTCAGCCAGTACAAATATGAAAGACAACTCCTTCAGGAATAATTGGGCTTCTGACTGTTTTCAGAGCAGAGCCGCACACAATGAATGTCAGCCACTAATTATTGCAACATTTTCTATCATATCAATGCAATTTCAATGAGAATATCAAGAGCCAATTAAGATCAAGAGTCCACAACTTTTGAAATCTGTTTGCATTAAACATTTTAGCAGCTCTTACTAATTGCTTTCCCACCTATCAAAACTTCTCTCATCTTCACACAAATGAACATTTTCAATAACAACCCATATCCTTCAACTAAGCGCTTTATTTAAAATCTATACAGGCAAAAGCTCTTCATAAAAAAAATCTGTTTTGCAGAAGCCCGACCAGCTGCCCTCTGCACAACCCTCCGATATTTAACGCGACGTCGCAGACGCTTATTTAATATTCCCAACGACGATGAAAACATTTCCCATCTTGTTTGTGCTCCCCGGTTTGATTGGAGAGCACCTCAGTTCCATCTTTATGCAAAGCACACTGATGAAGCAGCCACTTATCATCAAGCGACTGGTGGTGTTATACATCAAGGTTTCAAGTTATCAACTAATACATGCATTATTAGTCCCGATGAGGCATGAAGCAGTGTTATTATGCATACATATTAGAGGAAAGATATTACCACCTCCACCTATGACTTTACAATGGGGGAAGTGCAATTTACCTCTTAGTAATAAAGAAAAGAGTTACAACTCTTATTCTTTATATCTTGCATTCACTTACATTGAGGTAACATTCAGGTATTTTAATGCATTTTTTACCCACATGCAAATAAAATAGATCTTCACCTGAAAGGTGAGATTTTATTTGTTTTTTCTAAACCAACTAAGTTCAAAACAGACAGGCTGATGTGGATGTGTCTGGGAGTTTTAAGGATAAATAAAAACACTTTTAATTTAATCTCAAACGAGCTGACTGAAACAAAACCCAGAAAATATAAATAAATCTTTATTTAAGGAATAATAGCTGTACATATAAAATTATAACAATTATATTTTTGTGATTTTTGTTTTGTGTATACCTTAGAACTTAACTCTAATTATAAAGCAATGCAATTGTTATTGTGTCAAGTGGTTGGCTAAAAAATTAGCTTTTAAAGGAAAACCAGTTGATTGCATTGTTTCAGTTTTGCAGAAATAACTCATTCTGAGCATGTGGTAACAGTAGAAAAGATTGACTCCTAAGAAAAAAAAAAAAACTCTAAGAGAAGCAGGCCCAGCATGAGCTGCCATCTGCTGCAGTAGAGTGAGGCTTTTCCAAGATTGAGCAGACACAACAACAAAAGAAGCACTACTGGTTCAGGAGTACGTTATAACTTAAAGAAAAAGTAAAGAGTTATTTTCAGCAGTAGCTCTTTGCTTGCCTTGATCCAGGAGAGAGATCAAGTTAAAACGGGGTGGGCATTCTGCACGATCAACTTTTTTGAGCTTTGTATAATTTCATAAAGTTATTCTCCCATCAAAGTATCTTTGAGTGTTGCTTTGATTCATTCATGCATGTTTAAGGAATCCTTGAATCTCCTGTGGAAACCATTTGGGCGTCAGTTCGGACCCAAAGCTCCGTCTTGGAGCTTTAGTCCATTACAGAGCACCACTCCAACACACAGCTCCACCAGACTAGCAGCAGCAGCTATTAACAAACAACAGGTAAAACTCTGTCTGCTGCTCATTCAAACTACAGCTCTTCTAACTGCATCAATGGAGAGCAGGGAGAAGGTACGAGTTTCTTAAAGAGACAGAGGCCAATTTCAAAGAATGTTTTAAGTTATTTTTACATTTAAAGTATTTTCATAATAACTGAAGGTAAAACAGTTATTTTTCTGTGCTGTAAAACGGCACTTTGTCATTTTATCCACCCCAAAATTATATCCAAACCAGTTAACATCATCAGTAGCAAAGAGGTTTTGAGATATGAAAAAGTTCCTGCATATTTTGGTTGAGAGTTTAAAGCCTCATTCAATTGAATTAACAGTTTTGTAACAGGCAGTGTGGAAAACTGAATACTAATCTGAAATGTTTATGGTATGTTTTAAAAGTACTGTTAGCAATAAAAGAGATTTGCAGGTTGGTCAATCGCTAGTAGCTTAAAAGTAAACTCAAACTTAAAAAAAACATGGGATGCATAAGAATATTTCTGTAGAATTCTGCTACAGCTTGAAAGTTAACTTATTTTATTACAGAAACATTGTGAAAGTTACACATTTAACGTAAATATTAACAGCATGTCATAAGAAAACCTTCACACCTGTGTGATCCAATCAGACTAGAGAGCAAACAGATGAATCCAACATTTGGAGAAAAATGCAGGGAGGTTTGGATCAGGCACAAGCCCTGACCGGCCCTCACTGAGCTGGGCCTTTTGTTATGCTGATTTACTCCAGCCTTTTGTCTGAGCAGCATGAAGTGTGAGCTTCCAAGAGAGCAGGACAAAGAAATTCAAAAGCTACTGACACAGACACAGAGCAGGCTGTATTCAAATGTGAAACCTTAATCGCACGTAAAATAAAGGACGTAACACTGCCAAGCAAAATGACTCCATTTTGTGCAAACTTTTATCATGAAAAATTTATGTGCATGTTTTATCAAAGCCGAACTAGTAAAATAATTAAAGAAGGTAAAAATTATACTAAACATAATGGCTCTTTCACCATTATGTTTTATTTTTAGCCATTGTTTACATCTGGATTTACAGCATTTGGCTTCTGCTGGGGCAGAATTATGCTGCACCATCATCATAATTTATTATAAAAGTTGGATAACCTGCAACATGACCGTTCAGACCGCAGATATTGTCAAAATTATCCATCTGATGTAGTTTAGAAAGTGACACAAATTGAGGCTTTATTTGAAAAGATTATAACTGGAATATTTACACTGCTTTGAAAAAGTCTGATATGAATCATATATGGGGATAAAAAAAAAACAATTGGATTTGGGTTGAATTTGTCTGCTGTGTGAATGTAGCCTAAAAACAAATCCTTTTTTAATATGCAGTACATCCTCATTATATTTTGAATTACTGCTATTGACTCTTCAACATTGACTTGATTGTGGGAAACCATTTTGGCAACAGAACATCAGCATCGATATTCAATTCATATTAAGCTAACAGAGAAAGTGTGACAGTTGTATTCTCACTAGACGATGTGAAGTGTTTGGACGTGGTTTATGGGTATTTCACAAACTTTGTTGTAGTTTTAGAGATTCTGTTGAATTTTTTCTTCTTCTTGTGGTATTCATGGTTTTATGTGATCTGATATAAGGATTCTTTTATTAAATATTGGTTGAGGGTTGTTTTTTTTAATAAGAGGAAGGAACAAGAAGAGGGGGAGAAGAAGACAATGAAACAGACAGTGATGCATGGAAGTGAAGATGAAGGTAAACCTAATTTCAAAACTAACAGGGACAAGAACAACACACCCACATTACACACAGAGGTGTCCCTCCACCCCAGAGTCCAGCCCCCCTTTCTGACGTCACCAGCGCAGAGATACAAAACAAGCTTTTTCACAGTTCAGCTCCTCACTCGGCTCTCATTGACGCACCCGCTCACACACTCTTCAAACTCACACTCAGACCTTCCTTCAGCTGAGCCTCAAACCTGCTCAGCTGCTGTGGGTGGGAGTACAATCAAAACACAGCGTCTGACCACGCAAACTCCTGTCTCCTTCTGACCGAGCCATGCTCCTCCATCTGTAGGACGGGAGCGCTTCACACTGTGCAAAGCTTCCGACTGGGGCGATAGAGAGAAGCTCCCCGACCCGGACCCCATCCCAAATAGAGCAGCAGATGTGACTGAGAAGGAGAGGCGGAGAGAGAAACACAATCTGCCCCCCCGCCACCCCCCACCCCGTCCCGTCTTCAAGAACAATACCCTGCCTTCAGCTGGAGAGGGTCAGCTTTTGTCCTTCTCCCCGGGCTGCAGCTCAACTGAAGAGCAGACAGACGCGCTGACACGTTGACCCGCTGCAGCGAAGAGGAGAGGACGCGGCAAAGCAGCCCGCTGCACTCCACTTGCTTTGATTCAGTACTTGGACAGTTCCCGAGCAACAACTGGAGAGAGCGTGTGAGCGTGTTTTCAGCAGACTGTGGAGCGTCTGGCTCATGAGGGACTAAAGATCACATCTCACTTGCAGATTAAAAAAGACACACACACAAAAAAAAACCCTGAGATGCAGACACCATGTTCACTCAAGCTCGACCTCAGTGGTCCTTCTCCGACCCTGGGATCGGAGGGAAGCACCGCCACCTGCAGCTTCCTGCAGCTGGGAGAGAAGCAGCTCTTTGAGAAGTTTTGGAAAGGGACTTTCAAGGCTGTGGCCACACCGAGACCGGAGAGCGTTATTGTGGCGAGCATCACCGCCCGCCGCAGGGTGACCGGGTAAGTTCTCTGAAATGTTCTAAGCTTTGGTAGTTTAGAAAGAAACTCAAGCAGAAAATAGCTGTTATGTCTTCAAGGACATCTCGGTGATTAATATACACACCATGAAAATGATCGTATTACATATTGAAACTGAACGTATGCTACATCTCACTGGAAAGGTCGAGATTTTTTGAATTTTAAATGCATTTTTTCTTTTGTATTGTTTTAATCTTTGTTAGTTTTCACACTAAAATGAATACAACTCACTATAAACCTGTTTGTTGACATTTGAAGTAAATGTAACAGTTGTCATGAATTATGGATAAACAATATGTTCCAAATATCATCTTTGCTTTATGAATCTGCATAAAAGTATTTGGAGCACAATATTTTTTTGCCCAGTCGATTTGGCCAAAGATTCATGTGTCATGAATTCGAGTTGTAAGTACATGTAATATATTTTGCCAGGTGCATGGAGTGTCTTCATGCACTCTGACATGTGATAGTGAAGTGTAGAGAGAGGGTTGGATCGAGGTGTCAGAGGTCTGACGAAATGTGGATTCATCACTTTGCCCTCATATGATTTCCTAATGCTGTACAAACACAGTAGGTACTTTGAAAAACCCTGGGAATTATAGCCCTTTATCTGTGTTGAATGACTTAAATTGTGCTTTCAGTAAAGACTTTTTAAGCCTAAATAAATAAAAAGGGGTTTTATTACGATGTGATCTCAGTTTGATTCGATTGAAGTGGTCAGTATGACACGATGAAAGCATTTTAAGTTCTGTCCATTCACATGAAGAAAACTAACCAGTTTTTTTAAACTGGCAGTATTATGTAAAATCAACTTTTTTGAGCTTCACATCATGTTATAATTTTATTCCCTTGTCAAAAACATACCTGGAGTGTTCTTTCATGTTCTTTCATGCATGTTTGAGAAATCTTTTAGTCTCCCGTGGCAACAGTTCAGCTGTGCAAAACGCCTGGGTGGACCTACCGCCGCCTTCAAAACTCCTCAAAACCACAAGCTTCCAAGCGTCCGCCTCGTAAAGCATCCCTCCCCCGTGACTCCTTCACTTTGCTCCTGCAGACTAGCTAGCAGCATTTAGCAAACATCTTCATCCTGGCGAAATCTCAGTGAAATGCTGATAACGCTGTTAAACGGTTCATAGAGGAATGGTGCTGTGATGACTTCCTGAATGCACTTACAAAATTTCTTTTAAGTCATATTTGATCTATACAGCATTTTCATAATAACTGGAGGTAAAATAGTTAATTGATTGTGATTGGAAAACATATTTGAAACTTGAACAAGTCTAGGTTTTAGTATCGTACACTGCAGGCGTCGTCTTAGTTTTCTTCTGTAACCCGTGTTGGCACACATCCCAAACACATATCTGTGGCGTTTAAAGGTCATGTGACAGCATCGTCCTGCCTCTAATGTCAGACCCGTTCCTCCTCTCCTCTCCTCTGTGTCACGGCTCTGCCTGAGTCTCTGTTGAAGCAGCAACCCGTCACGTGTGAGCCGTGACACTTTCTGTCCAAAGGTTAGCTGTAGTGCAGCGGCCGTTTCAGGTGGAACGAGGACAAACATTTCAAACTCTTTTTCTGATCATCCTCCTTTTTCATGTCCACATAAAACTGTTCACCTGTTTTGTCAGAAGCTGTTCTGCTGCCTCTATGTTTACCTGATTTCTCAGCTCTGACAGCTGTTTCTCTCTGCGCTTCAGCGGTCTCTCCATGTGCCAGCGCATAAAAAGAGATTCTACTCATAAATATTTGAAATGAGCGTTAGAATATTTGAACAGGCTTACTTATATATACATACACATCTAGTAAATGCTTGCCTGGTTGACCTTTAAATGGTTTTGACACTCTCTATCAACTTCCCCTTACGTGAAATTAGCTATGTTGATGAGGATTACAATGGCCCATTTCATCTGACATCGGCGCAGGCAGTGGAAAGGCACAGTGAACCAAATAATGGGTCTTTAATAGCTTCTGTTACCGCAGGAGCATACGGCTGCACATGGCTTGGTTTGAAAAGATTTTATTAGCTTTTTGGATTAGAGTTAAAAATACTTTTTATTCCTCGAATGCGACTGAACATGTCAGGCCTCCAATCAGACCGAATAGATGAACGTCTTTGACTCCAGTCTGGAACAAATTTCAGCCCATTTTAGGAAATTTGCAAAAAAAAAAAAAAAAAACAAAACAAAGCAGAAAGAAAGCAAAGTAAAGTGGCTCGCTAGCGTGAACTGAGCAGCCTTTTCTCAAATAGCCTGAGGTTCTGGAGCTTTGCCATACTGTCTCTTCAAGTTCAGCCTCTCTTGGAAGAAATCTCTCCTCCAGTCGCTTCGCCCCACCACTGTTTCTGTCCGGGTGACAGTGACGATGATGGCAGCGTGGCAGGCAAGAGCAAACATCCCCAGAGAGCACATAAAATGTTGCTAACTTGCCTGGACAGCTCGTAAAAGACAAGACGAGTGTCCCTGTGGTCCAACATTTGTCTCAGGGAAGGAGAGGCAGAGGGACCTCTGGGTGATGCAGATCGTAAATAATGACTAAAAAGTAAAAACAACCCAGAGAGAGTATGGAGACAGGGCATTCGGCCTCCCTCCCCTGCTGCACTGTTGATTTTTTGCGCAGGCAGAGAGAGCGACTTGGGAATGCTTAGACAATCAGAATGCATGGCCTTAGGCTCGCTCCTCTGCCTCCTTCTTTCCAAGAGCAAGCATTATTATTCACTGTGGAGAACTGAGGGGTGACGAGCAAATGCACTGAAAGCGAGAGGGCATTATGTACAACAAGCAGAGACGGAAAGAAAAGAGAAGGAGACAGAGAAAGAAGCCACAGGGAGACGCTTCATGTTCAATCAGCATGAGTTCTTTTCTCCCCGCGCTGTCCTCACCTCTCCTTTCCGCTCCGCTCCTTTTCTCTGCTCCTGAAATGAAATGCTGGAGGGACCCGATGGCCACACTGGACTAATTAGAGTTTGCTGTCGTCCCCCGCTCCCCCCGCCCCCTGCCTCTTCCCTTGGAGTCCCCACAGAGAAGAGGAGGAGTTTGCTGGGTTTGTGCAGCAGGTTGGATCTTGCCATCCTTCATGGGGACTTCTCTCACTCAGATTACTGGAGCTCGGGTGCAAATGTCAGCGAGTGTATTTGTGTGCAGCCGTCCACGTCTGCTGTGTCTGAGACGTTTTCCAGCAATTGAGCGGGTTTTAAATGAGGGCTTTCAGCGTGGATGTATGGTGAGAGCGTGCGGCTGCTCCGGTGGTGGGGCTTCGTCCAACTCTGTGGCAGATGGCAGCCATGAGTGTCTGCAAAAGGAAGCGGTGGGGTGTGTGTGTGTGTGTGTGTGTGTGCGTGCGTTTGTGCAATGTTGGAGGGGGGTATTCAGGCCTCTTACCTCAGCAGATGCTACTTTAATGAGGAAGAGGGGGAGAAGTGGTTGGAGGGGCTTGTCGAATGACAGCACCAGAGGGAGGATTCGGCAGGCCGGACGGAATAGCAGGAACACTTCTGAGTGGAGAGCAAAGCAATCCAGCTGCAGCCTCAGCATTGACTACAAGTTCTGAATACGACTGAACAATTAATCATCTGCTGAGATATGCAGCTATGATATGAAGTATATCTATATTTTGTTTTAACCTTGTTTTTTATATATGTTTGGATTAACAGGTCAGCATCAGCCTTTTTAAATGAATTTGCATCTTAGGTAAAAACATGTAAAAATAATTTTCCCTGCTCAGTGCATGTTTCTGCCACCATACCTCAGCTCCCCCTTCTTGCTCACATGCTACTTTACTGATGGTTAATCTCTTATCCTTATCAAGACTGCATTGTTTGCCGACGAAACTCAAAGTCTTTTGACATTTGCAGCATCGATGCTAAAAGGCACAATACAAGCAAATGCAGACAAACTGACAAACAGAGCGGGTTACAAATGAGAACAATGAATGGAGTCTGAAAACATGAAGCAGAGCCAGTCAGAGCTCCTCCAGATGAGGCATCTCTGCCTTCCTTGATCTCCCAGTGAGAATGATAAACATGATTTAGTGGCGGATGAGGGGTCTGTCTACCGTTACTCTCCTCTCTGCTTGTTTATCCTCCTCTCTTCACTTCTGCCCAACATGTCTCCTTCTATGTATTTCTCCTGGTTTCGTTTCACTGCGTGTTAACTGGCCCTTCCCGTGTCTATGTCGTATTACTCTGGGTGATACGGACAATGACTGACTGCTGGAGCATTCCCACTGAAGAGCGGGAGATGATGCCAACTCCCCGGGAAGCGATTGCACTTATCAACAAAGTGGATTCATATGTCATACTGATTTCCCAATCCACTAGAATCCCACCACTGTTGTTGGCTTAACACCCGATGCAGCACTCATGGTTATTTTATGACACTTCTCATTCTGTATATGAGGAAATAAAACAAATTGCTAACTGGTAGAGCGCATCAATGATGTGAAAAAAATGAAATGGATAATAGTTTTATTTTAATAGAAAAAAACTTTTAAAGTAATTTTGCAGACTGGCAACAAATGTCCACTAACAGAGTAAATTGAGAAGTACAAATGATCCCTCCTTGGTTTTGGATAGCAGATGGACATTGAGAAAAATTGTATGCAAAATGTACAAACAGAAATATGAATAGTAAAAAAAGGTTCATTTTTCTATGTCTTTGCCTTGTGATGGATTAGCAAAGTGTCCAAAGTGCATCCACACCCCAACCTGGCAAGGATAAATAGGTATTGAAGTTCAGTGTGTGTGTGTGTGTGTGTGTGTGTGTAAAATATTCAGTGTGCTATTGCATAAGAACAGAAAAAGTAACTTTTTTGTCTTTTATCTTTTGTACTCATTGATTGATCAACCTTCTCAGATTAAAAGTTCAATGATATATACATAATGTATGAGTCACTCTAAGTGACTCATCTTTCTGTCAGTGACACTTAACAAAAATAAATACATTTGGTAATTCTAACTGATCTAAAACAAGAAATATTTCCTCTGATTTATCTTCAGGCAGTGAGAAAAAATGTAATTTTATTTGGTGTATATGTACTCATGATTTCATCTGTATGTCGTTAGCTGAAGAAACAAAAGATGGAAACTCGTGACTGCCGGTCATTTTAACACATCCAGTAAGTCTTGCTTTCATGTAGACTGTGGTGACAGCTACCTGCAGAGGAAAATCAGTCAGAATAAACCCAAAGTTAGCAGTGACAAATCCTGCCACCCAGCACATTTCGTCTGGCCAATTAAGTCATTTCACAAGCGGTAAAGCAAAACCACACAATTTTGCTGGACTTTACTTTTAAGTGCTCTGCAAGAGTACAGTGTGTTCACTTTGTCATTAACAAACCATTTAACTGGCAGAGAGAGCTGCAGCACATTAATGACAAAGACATTTACTGGCTCAGAGTGACTGCAATACATCACTGGAAGGCAGTTTGAATGAGATATTGATGAACGCCAACAACTCAACGATTACTTGAAAAAGTTATCTTTCTGGCTGTTGAAGCTCACGTTGACATTTCCAGATTTCAATCTAATCTTCTGAAAGTTGCTGGCTGGGAGAAATGAGTTTGGCTTTGCTGACACACCGATTGATTTTGGCAGGCATTACGTTGCTGCAGCGCTAACTTCGAAGACGTTTCTCTGCTGTTTTAGCAAAAGGAGTCCGATGCTTGTGATTAAAAGCAACGAGCCCGTTGGAATGGAGAGCTTTAAAATCCCTTTGAGTTGCATTTTGCCAATCTTTCTCTTTTTGTTTTCATCTGCAGAATGTAGGGCAATCCTGTTTGTTTGGGTTTTAGCATTGGAGACTGGAATTGCTCTGAATCTAGTGGTTAATCGTCTGTCTTTCAGTTTGTAACCTTTGCAAAGAACTGTGTGTTACAAGTAAAGATTTAGCAAATACACAACTACTTAGATGTGTAGATCTTTTGTAAAACACATCAACATTTATTTTAGGGATATTTCAAATCGGTACATTAGCATAGTGACACATATTATGGGAGGGAATTGGAATTTAGTGTGATTATTCATCCAGAAAATCAAAGCAGAGAGCTGAGTTTAAACCCTTCCCTTCAAACATCAGCTCAAAGCTGCTGTGAAATTCTCCCTGAAGGAGCAGATATTTCCCTTTCTATGGTTCACTTCAGCATGAGAGGAAAACTGAACGACTCGCAGCCTTCCACCTGCGGCCGGTGGCACGTCCATCATCCTAAAGAGTACATCTTGATTTGGGATGTTTTGTGTAGTCGGAGAGTATTTTCTTTCTGAAGGGATTCTAATAGATCAGTGACAGTTTTAATGTATAATGGACTTTTAACCAATCGATGACATTGTCCCATAAAATCTGACGCAGTCAGAAGCAATGTCCAGTCCAGTTGACGGTGTTGGTTCTCAGTCATATTCAATAAATTAGAAAATGTTTTCTGATGAGGCTCATTTGTAATATATTAAAAGTAACTTTTGAAAATAACAACCCTTAAGCTGGTATTAAGCATACTTTTCATTAGTCACCAATTTTTAATTGGTCTGTGGTATTATTGTAACTTAAATGTAATGTTTTCATTAACAGTAAGCGTGGAATCATAATAAAGTTAGTCTACATCATGTAATAATTAGTTAATGTAATGTGTGAAATAAATTGACTTTTCAATAATAAGTTAATTAATGGTTCTGAGTGCTTTGCACCAGTGTCCTGTGGGGAAAGTAGTTTGTATCAATCAGTCGTAGTCTAATGTTGGTGCACACCGGCAGGTTGTTTTTAAAATCTGCAGTATGGAAGGTTTTGTGATTTTTGCATTTTTTTTGTCTGTAAGAACTCCAGGTGTCTGCAATAACAGATTTATGTGTGTTTGTAATATTCCAGCTTTATGGATCTGCACCTGCTGCACTCACTTTGAGCTAAAATGTGGTGTGTTGACATTTGAAAAGACTTGAGGCATTTACCTCCATTAACATAGTAAATGAAGTTGATGGATTGCAACATGTGTTTTCAATGCAGACTGCAAAAAAATATCTACAACCAGCTGCAGTAAAGAGGAGGATTCTGAACATTTCTGCGGTGTAAAGAACAGTTTAATCTCTTTAGTTCCTTGGTTAATATAACTTAAATTCTAAAGACGTTGTTTTGATTTTTTACAGAAACCAACAGTAATTCTTCATTTTAAAAACATGTAAAGGTTGTTTTGTGAAAATGCCAGACAAATGTTGGCTCAGAATAAAATGAATCGATATGTTTCAACTGCATCCAGACCTATAAAAGGTTATATTTATGTCTATTCTTATGCGTTGCAGCGAAATCAAATCTCAACAGATTAAACAAATTGGCTTCAATTATTTTTGTGTACCTTCTTACGTACAATAAAGTACAAAATGCACTGGATAAGAAATACTGGAGTTTCATTTAGCTGACATTGGTATAGATAAAATAGCTACATTTTCCATGGATCTGAAAAAAATGTAGCTATTTTTAGTAGTATTTGGTAGTATTGTAGTCTTAAGTAGAAAATGGTTGCAGTAATGGTATGAAAATGAGAGAAAGCAAAAAGGGAAGAAAGCTAAAAAACAAACAAAAAAAGACAGGATGCTGTGTAGCCAAGATTATTACATTTTTTACTTGATGTCACATTCCTGTCCAAAAATATGAATCGTCTGAGGTTTTGCCAAATGCAACAAAATCATACTCTGTGTAGGTATAGGTTCAAATCCATGACTGGGAAGAGAGAAAACCTGTTGACTGGTGTTCAAATTAAATCTCACAGACAGGCAGACATGACCAATTCTTGATGCTTTTATTTATAGTGGGTCTAAAGGAGGAAGGCTCACTGATTACAACCTATTTGATGTTCACAAAGCAAAGATTTCCGAGATAAAAATAAAGTGTGAGGCGGCTTTCAGCTTAACTGCTTGTCATTTTTGCCTCCAGCATTGAGACAGCAAGAGAAACAACAACAAATGTAAATTGGATATGTGTAAAAAAAAAATGTGCCCTTTCACTGAAAAAGATTTTTTTCCGTTCAGGATGAAGTGATTTTATGACTTTCAATTTAAAATAAATATAGCTCAGTATAATATAGTTCAGGACTCTGTGTGCTTTTCTCTTCTCAATGTTCTCACTATGTGAATCATGCAAATTAAGTCCCTTTTTATGTGTTAAAGTGTTGTGATAAGACTACTTGCTTTACCACTATTGTAAACCATGTTTTGCTGCTAATTTGAGTTTAAGACCTTAAATCCTACACCCAGAATGCTGGTAGTAAAATGCTGCTCCGCCACTTATCCATTGTTAACTACAGGATCTAAATATAATAAAACTACTTCTGTTAAAATAAAAGAAGAGCCCAAATAATAAACATTCACTACGTGTGTAATTTGTCAACTTCTGATTTAATCAGTAATTTTAGGCTCAACTTTTCGATCTTTATAGAACCATGACAAACCTAAACATAGATCATTTAAATCTTTTACAATTAAAAATTCTGACTCACGTTAAATACATTTTAACTTCAACATATAATGTATTGTGTGCATTGAAAAACCTGCATTTTGAATATGTAGAATGTTTTATTCTTAGTTCAGGCTTGGCTTTGGGATTTGTTTAAATGATTGAAGGACAGAAACTATGCACTACGTGTTGGCAATAAGAACTTAGAGTTAGATGAAAACCTCAGTAAAGCCTTGATTCTCTATTAATTCAATGATAGATTTTCTTATTGGTTTGTTAGTTGTTTTTGTTGTTTTTGTTGTTTTTCTTGCTGCTATCTTTAAGATTCAATATATCTGCCCAGGATTAGTCCTTACCTCACCAGGTGAGTGTTTTGCTTTATAATTATAAAATGTCTGTGATGAATATCATGTTAGATGCATTATAAAAACACATTCCTGGGATGTGAAATAGTACATTTTTCTCATTTAGCATGCAATAAAAATCAAAGCATTAACTTTAAGCTTTCTTCTTCTTTCAGCCATGTTTGTCTTTTTCTTCAGTTTATTTTCTTTTTTAACCAAGTTGGCTTCTTTCTAACTGGACCCCTAGAGCAGTCGTAGTATTCATTATTAAAATGGAAACTTATCAAAGTCAACTCCTCATCACTTAAATTAAATCATTTCAAGGCTGAGTGACTCTCACGTCTCGGCCTCCTCCTCCATTTTTCATTTTCGCTTCGTGGCCATCCTCATTTCGGGAAGACGATCTGCCATTCATTTAAAATTGCCACCATTTGCATAACTGATGCCAGGGTGAGGGGACGCACTGTAGATTCCCCAAATTCAATCGTCGATGGTGGCACAGGAATTTATTGGCCCGATGTTTTAGTTTCATTTCTCTGTGCTTCTTTCTCACCTTTGCTTCTACTTCAGAGGTGAATGTCTGGTGAAAAACAGTTTTGCATTATTTTGAATTTTCTGTCATCATTGGATCAGAGGAGTTGGTTGAATTAGAGTCTTTTCTCTTTTCAGCTGCACGTCATGCTGACTGCAAAATGAAGATAGTTGATGAGAAATAACAGTTTCTGCTGTTTGTAGGACAAGAACAACATCTCCCACCTGGTTTCATTGCTTGTGAAAAATGTTTTGGTGTTGTGGAGAGACACACAGAGTCAGACTGAGGGGCAAATATCGGAGTGAATCATTAGTTTCGAAGTTCCAGAGAAGAGATGTTCACTAGTAATTTTTTTCAAGTCAAGTTTACATATTCTGAAACCAGACAGATGATGTCTAGTCTGCTGAAAGTTAAAAATTTAATTTGTCATTTTTAGGTCTAATTCATATGACAACTGAGAAAGTACAACTGAACATGTGTCATAGTTTTTATTAACTGCTTTGAGGTATTTTAAATGAATAAAATGCAAGGTTTGGCATTCTAAAATTAGAAATTTCTAAAAGTATCAAACAGGAAGTGCTTTTATTTTGATGAATGGCCAGTGCCTTTGTAATGATGTAGTGAACGCTTGTTAGCGCTGGTGTTTAAACTGATAAATTAGGTTTAAACTCTCCACCACATTACCATCCACATTATTCCTACAGTCAATGAGGCTTTGAGAGAATTATGCATGTGACTTTCAGAGCAGCAGTTTTACATCTAAGAAAATACTTTTTGTTACAGTTAGCGATGGAAATACTGGCATGGCACAGACCAATGAATCAGTACAAATTATAAAACACAAGTATGTCACCTGAACCTAAAACTATACCAGATCTGCTTCAGCATTGGTTGAAGCACAATTTGGTGTACTGATTTTCCTCTTTGGGATCTTTTTGACTAAATGAAAAACAAACGTGTGGCTTTTTGTGGTTGCTTCAAGTTTAGACGTTCGCTCATGTGTCGCTAACCTATTAAAAGTCCACTGATCACAGCAATAAAATTATAATGCCAGTAGAAGGTGTAGTAGAAGCACTTAAAACATCCTAAAGAGACCAAATGAATCATAATAGCATGAGCACATTAGGAAATGACTGCAGTTTTTTGTGCATTTTGAATCTACCAATGATCTGTTTTCACAAAGCTGACCTATAGAACCAGAGAACCCAAAATTAGAAACCGGTCATAGCTTATTAACTAACACTGGTGTATTACACACTATTTTTTTTTACTTTGCCAGTTTGCCAGAGTACAAATTGGACCACAAAAGACAAGGAATGAGTCAGGAATCGAGCTAATGAGCTTCCTAAATGACAGAAAGCTAAGTGGAAGTGAAAAAGTTGGACTAGCTTGGAGAGTTACAGTCACTGTTTTTGGATTACATAACTCTGAGGAGAAAATGTCAACACAGAAACAATACAAAGCTTTTGAAATAATAAAAACTGGATTAGACTTACTGTCAAATAAATCTCTCTCTTTTGTCAAAGAAATCTGTAACACGATCAAAACATATCGAGTCAAAGATGGTGCTGGGGTCAGGACTGTGGTTTAGGATTTGCTTGTAACTTAAAAATGCAAAGGGTCGAGACAACTTCCAAAACCCTGTTCATCATGTGGCACGTTCCAGGGTGAGTGTTATTCCTGATGACATTCCTGTAGCCGGAGCATTCCAAATAAAACTTATAAGGACAAAAAGAGATGACAGGTTTGTCACTGCTTCCCGACTACAAGGGCATGCTGAGGGCATGGGGACACGGGAGGGTGTAAAATCAAAATCTGCTTTGCAGCTAAAGTGGATATACTTTGTTTTTCACAAAATACTTCAGCATTTTGATTTTGTTGAGTACATAATGACACGTAGCATCATGTCAGTGGTTTTCTATCCCGTCCCTTTAGTGTTTCTGATGCGTCTCCGCTCCGGCACACCTGATTCTAATGATTATATTACTTTCTCAGCATGCCATCAAGTGCTGCAGAAACCTTTCTGTCTTCTATTTGTCTGTGTGAGTCAGCAGTGAAAAACCTAAAGCATGGAAAACTGTGGGTCATGTGGACTGAGAAACTCTGCTTTGGATGATATGTTCTCACTCATTGTAGATTGTGCTGCATAACTCCAAGACCTTATAAGTATCATATAATTTGACAATATGTCTTAACAAGTAAAACTTCAAACTTGATTTAGACTGTACTTTATTTTTAGATGACTGGACTGAACACTTCAGGAGATTTGAAAACTCTAGAGCTCATAAGTGATTTTATAGATCAAATTTAACAAATGCATTGCTTATTATTGCGCCAGTTTGCTCTGATTTTTTTAAAGTTAAACATTAATACCTATATGACGTTATTTATATTCAGCCAAAGGTGCACTTCACATTAACTAGAAAATATTAGCACTTACACTGATTGTTGCTTCAGTGTTGAGAGAATATCACTGCTTTCTTTACCTGGAGATCTACATTTAGAGATAGAAAGATGATGATGGAGGCTTATGGAGATTTTTTTTTAGTTTTCAACTTGATGTTGTTGGGGGTTTTTTTCACTTTGAGACTTTTTGAAAGGAGTTTTATTTTGTAGAGGAAATCTGCCTTGTATTCATGGAGTGTAAAAAGTCATAGGAAGCCAAAATAAATCCCTTCTGATAGTCTCAGATTTTCTCTGTCATGCAAAGTTCAAACTTAAATCCATGCGACGATTCTGACAAGTTTTGAGACCTTTATAGCAACAGAATATTGTTTTTTAAAGGATGTTTTATTATTATTAATAATGATATTATTATTGTTTTTGTTGTTTCTTTCAAAATTTCACAATTTAAATAAGCACTTTCAAAGAACCACGCGATAAAATCATAAATAAAAATCTCCACTTTTTACAGATTTATTTCCTCTTGTAGCATGAATTAGTCTTTGGTCAGTCCTTGACTGTAAAGCATAAAAAAGTAAAAAACTATACCATCCTCAGAAGGACTGCCTCATAAAGATACGACGGACGCAGAGTTTCTTCTCTAATTAAAATTATCTCACAGGGATCGGAGTGATCTGAGGATATTCTAATTATAAGAAACATAATTGATGTCTCTGGTATATGAGCTAATTTCAGTGGCTTTCCATCACGATTGATAGAAACGAGGGGACATTGAGTTTTGCTTTGATAAAAGTATCGGTTATCTCTGCTCCTGATTCATTTTGAAAACACGAAAGCCTCTCAGATAGCCACATAATTAAACATCTATTTTGGGGCATTCAATTTAAACTTGCGTTTGGTTGTGCCCTTGTAGAGGATCTAAAATTGCTTTGTCTCAGCGCTCTCTTTGACTGTGACGACCGTTTAAGGAAATCTAGTCACAGTGGAACAGCAGATCTCTCTGAAATGAGCGACTCAGAATTAATGATTTGCCTTTGATCCGGCCTGGCCGATGGAGGAGTACCTTTTGTCCTCGAATAAATGACTTCCTCATACGGCAGAAGATTTATGAATTATTAAGACTATGCAAGAAGTTTGACTGACTGATATGACTTCTTTAACACTTTCTGAAGAATTCAAAGGCTTAAAATATAAAAAATTCTGAACACTGGATAAAAAAATTATGAGGTTTTCTAAAGAACATCCGCCTAGTTTGGTCGTCTTCTGCCATAACCCTTATCTGTACTTGGATTCATTTTCAGAGTTTGTACTCCAAAACAGCTCTCACTTATCATAGTTTACTTACATTTATCGTACATATGATATGAATATTACATAAATCTTTGTATTTAAATGCAATTCGATTGTTCTTTTTAATTTGGAGGAACAATTTAGCAAGTTCAATAAATGATAAAAATGAGAATTAGCTGCACAAGCTTGACTTTAATACATATTTTCTTGAACTCATAAAGGCTGAATAAAGTAAACATGCAAGATCAAATATATACATAAAGAAACTTAATGCTTGGTCGTTTAGTCGTTTTGGAGTTTAATTTATTTATTCTAGTTTGGTCATTATGTATTCTCTTAGTGTATTTCTTTGATTAGATGAGTCTTGTTTCCGTTTTACTTCAGTTGAATTATTCTTAGTGTTTCTAGTTATGTTTATTTCTTGTTCCTAGTTATTCTTAGTTATTCTAGTTTAATTGTGTTTCTTAAACCTAGTTATTCTTTAGTGTTAGACTTATTTTCTGTTCCCCGGTGTCCTCTCTCCTTCCCCCTGTACCAATTTCTCTCTCCTCTCGCTGCCTCCTGCTCTCCCCTCACACCATCAAGCGCTGCAGAAACAGTCTCCATCTTTTGTTCAGTGTTCAACCTCCCCAGTATTTAAGCACCTTATCCTCAGTCACTCCTTGCCAGTTCCTCTCATCTACTCTTGTTATTCTTCCTCTCTGCTCCCTGCCGTCCTTCCACTCCCTGGATGTATGCTTGTGTTCCTTTTTGGCTTCTTTGGTTTTTCTGTAAGTTTGTTCTTACACAAAAACTCCATTTGATCCTTCCGCCTGCTGCATTTGAGCCATCTCTACAAACATTCACCATGACACTTACACCAACAACAAGACATTTACCTAAATGCTAGTGGGGTTACATGAAATGTTTGGATATGTTGCATATATGTAAGGTTGAAACTAAAAATGCATTCAAATTAAACATGTGCACCAAGTTCCTGTGCATTTGTGTAGTGGCTCACCATTTTCCTCAGGAAAAAAAAAGGGTTCAGATGCATCAATAAAAGTGCAAAATAACTCACATTTAAACCCAGGATGAATGTCCAACTTTCTGACTGGCACTGTGTATTATGAAGCCTCATTGTTTTGTTTAAATAGGTAAGAGAGGTTACTTTAACTTTTAGATATTTTAAAGAAAAACACCCAGTCGGATAGACTTTCTTAGAGAAAACGGTTAAGAGCTTCAGGTGATTGACATATTTACTCCTTCTTCAGCAAAGTCCTCCACCACATGCCTCTCTCTCTGTGACTGCCCTCAGTGACTCCTCATCCTGTCAAGAATGGGCTGAGAGAGGCTAGAGATTAGGGGCTTATACTGTATTGGAAAAGACGAATAATCTCACAGACGCCCTATCTTTTTTCATAAACTCTAAGGCGAGAAGACCGTCCACCTGCCTGACAGACCGACTTACTCATTGATAAAACGCCACCAAGGTTAAAGTACATCAGATTGAAAGAGCTGACTTTAAATAACAGTTTAGGAGCATACCACTTTCCACCACCTCGGGTCATTATTGTGGATAACAGCAATAACTGGGAGCTCTAATCCTGGCCTGAAGCTCTCTCTCTTCCAACGCCACATGACTGATTTTACTTATAGATGTGAGATGGTTTTGAAATGCTCTTTTTTATTTCTTTAAAAATTCCCCGCAGTGTATCCAGTACAACTCACTAAAATCACAATCAGAGGTATGCTGCTGCAGTCTTAGTTTAATACATGGATGAAATAAGTAAAGGAGTCAATACTGGGTCAGTTTTGAGCTCTAATATAACCAGCTTGTATTTCCGCAGGTCCGACTGCCTTAGGTTACAGCTGGGGATAAAATTAGTTTGTATCCCTGTAATAATGAGGTTTAAATAAGCTTTCTCTTTGATATTTTGTGTTTGCTTTCAAAATCGAAAACTAAACCAAAACTGAGGAGTGGTGTGAATATTTTTTTAAAGTTAAATTGTTGGACAAAAATGCTGTTTTGATCAGTAAAACATTGCTCTGATAGCACTCAATCTTTCTGATTTCAGTGTCTGAAATGTCCCACTTCGCTTCCCTTACAGAACTGGATGTGATGTGAAGGGAAATAAGACATGCAAACGCTAGTAAATGTAGTTAGAAACAGGTCCAGCGTGTTTGTAGGAAAACCTGGAATTCTGTACAACTTTACACAACAACAGACAAACATAACAACATAGGACACAAACAAAACAACTTGTTTTAGCAGCCAGATCAAAAAAGACTGATCATTTCTGTGTGGCTCAGTCCAGCAAGTACTCCTTGTGATGCATTGACTAGACTGATGGTCCTACAAGCACATTTTCAAGTTACCTGTTGAGGACCAGTTAAAGAGGAAAAGTCTTATCAGAGGAGGTCAGGCCACCTTACATCAAATAGGAAGCCCTTTCTGTCTTTTATGTTCTGCTCCTTAAAAAATGAGTTAGAAATAGACTCGCCTTCTTCCAGACTTTGTTTTCTCCAGTTCACCGGAGAGGACAAAGTGGACTTCTACCTCTTAGTCACTTACACCTTTACAGCAAACCCTTTTTAAGTTATGCCTTTCTCAGAAAATGCGCTTATAAGATTTATTTGATGGAAAATAAATATGGGTTTACTTCTATACCCACAGCATGGCTGCCCGGTTCACTCTTGGAAGAGCTTTTGTTTGCCAGGAAGGTGTCAAAAATGTGCCGTTAGGATGCTGGCAACTTTTGAAACAGATGACAGGCTTTGCATGCGTTGCCATATACATGCCGCGAGAGATTATATTTGAAAACTCCTTATTTCCCAGTTGCCCTGGAAACGAAGTGTCACATGCAATTCATAATATATGGCTTGTTTACCTGTGGTGTATGGCACTGATTCCTTTAATATAGTGCTTAAAATAGTTTAAAATTTAGCATGCTCAGTAACCCCCCCCCCCCCCCCCACCAACTTCCCCAACCCCCTGGGTTTGTTTTTCCCAACAAACAAAGGAGAAAAAAAAAAACAC
>NW_015114238.1:63266-101789 GCF_001443285.1 Poecilia latipinna | reverse complement strand
TTATTTTAATAAAGTAAATAAAAAAATTATAAAAAAGTAACTGGGTCGAACCCCCCCCCCCCCCCCCCATTACATGTCCTGAAACGCTTGGGATTTGTCTGCACATAGAACCCGAGGCAAAGCAAGAACTTACTGTGAACTGCACAAGCAGCTGGGAAATAATACCTGACATAGATCTTATTAAAGAGACTTCCTGATTTTTGACGTACTTCTAGTGTGTTATATATTCTGATATATGTATTTTTAAAACTAAAAAGGCAAGATGTTTTAAATAAATCAGCCACAGCTGACACATTGCTGTACATGAACTTGTGTTTCTGCAGCAATATGTCAGCTGTGCAGCAGGTTAACTCAGTGTAATAGGTGGTTGGGCTGGTAATAAGAAATGTGTGACACACCTGAATGGACGCAACAAGAGATACAAGGATTTCTTACTAACACAAAGCTCAAAAAAGCAGATTTTTTTAAAATGTCTCTCTTTCAGCTATTCCTGCCAATTACGTTTAGCCCCTGTTAGAACATATATGCTGCTAAATTCGTATTTTAGACAAAAGTTGATGCAATTTTTGTTTCACTATTTAGCTGACCAGCGCCCCCTTTGGTTATTGTTCCATTTGGCCATTTGAATTGTAACTCCTTAGAACTATATTTTTGATCATGGCCACCAAGATGACACTCAGGTTTTTACGATGAAATACTTTTTTACATTATTTTTGCCAGGTGAAAATAATATTTGGGTCTTAATGCAACATTTTAATAAAGTTCTTACTGTTTTCTTGGAACCCTTCCATACTTGTGGACGACATTGATCTTTATGTCTGTCTCCTTAATAATCTATGAATTTATCTTGTATGACTCACCAATGACAGAAAAAAAACAAAAACACATTTGAATCAAATTAACAGGTTTTTTTGTGTTATTTTTGTGCCATCTGTTAATTATAACACCCAGAGAATGACATTGCTACATAAAACACAACTTTGACCTTTTGGGGATTATCTTTCTTTAATTAAAATAAAATTCTTCTGCTTTCAGAACAAAATAATGTGAAGACAAAGCCTCCCTGCTGTTTAAATATTTATTTCACTGTCTGACATGCGTAGAGTCACTTATTAATAATGGGTCCAACATATTTACATCTAATTAAAACTATTTTAGACACATACAGTAGCAGAAATTGTTATGATCACAGGTTTCATAAAAGCAGTGACAATAAAGACAAATGCTTACTGTAGCTGAATTAAAACAATGTCAGATACACATGAGGGAGTCAGTTTGTCAGTTTTTATTTACCCTCATTGTTCCTTCCAGAGGAACAGAGGTTGTAAAGTTAAATTGATCCCCCCAGGACCCTGACAGCTTTTGCCTTCCCACACATTACAGATAATGGAATAATTCACTTGCCCTTGAGCCCCCTTGCCGCGCATCCATACAGAACTTCTCATTGGGCTGCCAGCAAATTGAATGAACCTGCTTTCCATAAAAAGGTAATGGACTCCTTCAGATGGCCCTCTAAATAACTGGGATGAAAGGGGAGGTGATATGAACCAATTTATTATCTGACTTTGGAGAAGGTGCGCATGGAGGGTAAGGTCACTCTCTCATTGATCACCGGTTTCCCTCCATAGGGAAATGATTATTTTGCACCAACAAGGACTCAGGTCACCTCCAGTCATGCAGGATTTTTTTTTTTTTTTTTCCATTCAGACCTCTTTAGTTTAAATCTTTCAGAGTAGGCGGAATTAAAATTAAAGCACTTACTTTTCTTCCCCTCAAAAATCTGTGAAAAACTAAAAGGTGCAAAAAGCACACGGGTAAAATCTTTTACCTGAATAACTTCACGCCTTCTCCTTTTTACCCTGGAGGGAACAAGTTTCTATTCGGTCAATTGTGATGAACGGTGGAGCTTTTTTTTATGTCATGACAACCTGCACTGAACATTTTCTGCATGGTGCCACACTGTTAAAATAATGATGCTGGGCTGCAACACAAATCTCCCTGATAATTGAGAAGGGAGGCAGATGATAAATTGTCCATCTGGCGCACATTTCTGTTTACTGCCAGCTTGAAGCTGAGAAAAATAGGAATGTTTTACAAAAAGGGATAAATGCAAATAAAATGATATGACAGTAAAACATAAATTTAAAGATAGATTTACTTTACTTAAAGATTTACTTAAAGATAGATTTCCTGTGCTTACTTTCTGTAAGCACAGAAAGTCAATTTAGGTAAAAAGTCGATTACTTTCATAACTGCCAGATTTACAAATAATGAATTCAACACTTGTCATTTTAGTCTGCCTTCTATCAACTCACACAACACATTTAATCTTCTGATACAAGACAGGTAAGCAAGTCAGAGATCGAGACGCTCCACCATCTCCCAAGTGCTGATTGGTCAAAAGCAACCAATCAGAGCCAGGCAGAAGGTCTGAGTGCTGTCAATCATGCTGGTGTAATCAAAGCTAAATATGGAGAAACACCTTTGTGTTTCAGGGAAACTGTTTATCTGCCATCGTTCTACCTCATCCGAGCATTCATAGCAAACTTCGGTGTGGTGAACCAGCTGTAGCGTAGCAGAGAGATGGCAAGAACGATGCTATAACCCTCCTGTTGTCCTCCTGCAACATTTTTATTTTTAAGTTAGATGCTGCAACTTTAACTAAAAACTTGTGCATGATGTGTCTTAAAAGTGTCTTAAGCTGATGTTTAAAGGAATCACCAGATTCAGCCTCACAGAGAGACAGAGACAGGGCGCTCCACAGGAGGTAATGATGTATGTCTGTATATCTGACCCAGGTAATAAACATATGCTCCATATGTTCCTTTAAGCATAATAACATCTATTGATCATATTTTAGACAGACAGCCAAGACACAGTTGGTCAAATATAAACAAACAAATGCAATTCCTATCCTAAAAAAAAAAAAAACAATTCAATCAATAAAAGCAACCCAGTGACATAGACAGATTTAAATCCAATTACATAAATTTTAATCCAATAATGCGGGATATATCTCTACGAAAATCTACGTTTCTGCTGTTTTTAGCCAGATGGAGTGAAGCAAGTAAGATTTGTCTAGATATAGTTAAACGTTTGATGGTACGTTGCCGGTTTATTTTGTACAAGCTAAAAGCCTGTCTTAAGATCACATGAAGCATCAAAGCAGCCAGCAGCTCCCACACTGATTAGCATCAAGGGGGAGAAGTGGGCTGAGGCACAGAAAGTCAGCGGGGGTCTTGATTGCTCTCTCCTGCTGCCGCATTCTTCTTTTTTTAAGGTGATTATGTTAGACGTGAATGCTTGGTTGTGATGTTTAAAATTGATGTATCAATGTACCAACAGAGATGTTTTTCATGAACAAATCCATACATCCACAGTTGTGTGGAGTGGGTGGAATGAAAATACATGTTCCAAATTTTACTGTCGACATTCTTTCTGCGTGTAAATCGTACACAAAGCGTGGCGATTTGATGTATTGACTAATGTGTGTTAGTACCATACATGCACTGAGACGGAGAGAAAACATTTGCGAGCAAAAACTCAGAACAAGATGGAGAAATAAAAATTAGTGTGAGGCCATGCCATCCAGCGCAATTTGGAGAGGGTGTGGGAGGAGGTCCTGACTCTGCAGGCAGCGAGCAACGCTCTGGAACGCAACACGGAAACTCAGCTCCTCGGACTGAATTCAAATAGACGGTGAAAGCAACCCAAAAACAAAGTCGAACAAGCCCGGAGGCCTGATTCAAGCAAATGAGGAGATGGGGGGATTCAGCCGGTTGGCTAGCGGTGCACAGAGTCACATTTTTAGTATCAAAATGGAGGTGGATGTGCTGGATCTCTGCTGAATACTGAGCTTCCATCTGCCAGTGAAGCACACCTGATAGGTGGCAAGCAGAGAACAGAGAGGAGAACAGAAGGAGGAGTCACAGGGATCTGTCACCTGTTCATGTCTTTTGTGCCAGAACAAGTATAGAAATGCAGAAAGCACAGTGTGAACTTTACAGATGATTACAAAAAACGATTACCTAGAAATTGCTCTGTTATGTTTTGTTTTTTTTTCAAATCCACCAGAATAAAAAAAGTGTTTGAGGGCCAATTCTAACTTTTCCATAAAATCAATTCTTTCAATTTCTCTTATTTTGCTGAGAGATATTTAAATAATTTAAATAAGCTAATGTGTATTACTGCTTATAAAACATAGTTGAGAGAATATATTAAGTTTACAAGTTGCACTGTAAAGATTTCTTAGAAAAGGATAAACAGTGCTCTACACTTGATCTGCCTTTTATTTATTCTGATACATTTCCCTTCTTAATTTGGGCCATGATTTTGTGGACCTTTAAGTTTACAATAAGATACAATTTATGAGCTTTTCCTTTCAGAACTCGTCAGGAAACTAAACAGTGACGGCCATCAAAGTTTTTGGGAAGTATCCGCTTGACTCCAAAAGGGACTTGGCAAGTTTTGAAAGTGACCTTTAAGTCACAGGAAAGCACCTGGTTCCAGAAAAGGACTTAAGAAAAGCCTAATAAATTTCGAAAAGCTCCATCAACATTTCAAAGAAAGGAATATATTAGTTCCTAGAAGGTTCCAGAAAACAGAAAATGAGTTTGAGAAAAATACACAAAACGTTTGTAAACGTACACGGGAGCTGTGGGAGAGTTATCTCTAGCTTCTAGGAAAAATGTCATGTTGTGCTAACCCAGCTTTGAAAATGCAAAATGGAGACCTTTTTTATTTTCTGAATTTCTAATTGTATTTTCTGGTGCTGAATTGTCTGGTTGGCAGAAATCAGGATGGCTGACTGTGATACCAATGCTAAGAAGAAGCTTAATGCAAATCAGGACAGCATTAAAAAATGGTAATAAATTAACTAATCTGTGTGACCTGAAAAAGTGCTCTGCATCTGGACAGTTGTTTTGTTTTAATCATTTTATTACTTTTTTCACTTTATAAAAGTGAGATTCTGAAAGTAGAGAAGCCATCAGATTCTTAATTTATTTTTATTTAGGACGCATGCAGGTGGTATTTTATTTATAAGTGTGTTCATTAAAATGATCTCACAGAGCATCTGACAATCCTCGTTAAAGTGCCGTGTGCCTTTCCAGCATGGATGACATCATCAAAGTTGAACTGAAAAGTTAGTGAAATTGTAATTTTCACTTTTAATGGAGGAAGCTTTAAGTTTTGCTGCTGATCCCCAGATCTGTAAAGCTTCACAAAGCAAAACCTAAGTAATCCATTTGCGTTCACTTGACTCTTTCTACTATGTGAACAGATCTTGAGAAATGTAAAGATCTGATGTGAATAATTTAAATGAAAAACCAAAGCCATTCGCAGTTTCAAAAGCAAAGAGACAATTTGGAAGTCAAAACAAACTTCAAGAGTTTCATCTTCCTCTCACAGTTGTTGTTAATTGCCAGAACTCATGTGAAAGTTTCCTCTCTTCCACTCCAGCAGCGACGTGCAGATTGTCCCATTCGGCTCCATGCTACTTGTCGGGCCCGGCTGCAAACCCGACACATTTATTGACACAAATTAAGGTGAAGCCCTGGCAGCTCATTAAGCCAGAGGAGGGAGAATGAAATGACGAAGCAATGGGTCCCAATCTGTTTGCCCGTCGAGGTCCTTGCATTCAGACAGGTGTGCAGAGAAACCATTTAGTTTATTCCAGAAATTATTCCCTCAGAGCAACTACATGGAAATGTGATGGGGGATAATTGGAGGCTGGAGTTAGAAACAGCGGCTCAGGAGGTCCTTAATGCACAGAGATGTGGCTGCTGGTCTGTCAAAGCAGATTTTAAATTAGCTTCAGTGTCATGGAAAAAGTTATTTACAGTTTATTTTGCAGTTGCTGGAAAATATTGCTTGTTTAATTGGCTGTTAGATGGCAGTTTTATATCCTGTCTGTACTCCCAATTAATTGGGAGAGGTGTGCTGCAAAAGTTGATACTATTTGTTTAGTTTCTAGGAAAAAAAAAACAAAAACAAAAACTCCTGTCCTAATTTCACATTTGCAATTAAGCAGCAGAAACATCTAATTCTGAACCCATCTGTCAGCTGCCTGTTTGACAAATGACACAGGAATTTATTCAGATTTGTTTTTTCACAGCAGCAACATGGCGACCCGTCCAGCTTTAGACTTCCTACCAGCCATGGAGTTGAGACCAGAACATCCTCCCAATATAGTTTTAATGCTAATTAATCACAGGTGCACTGGGATTTTATTCCTAGCTGCACTTATATTACTATCTGCAGAAGTCTTCTTCAGTTATCTCCTTCACGTGGAAGGAAGATTTTAAATGTGTGGCTCATGAGCTGTTAATTACACCAAAATATCTCACTCCTACACACACTCACACCTAACTTCACACTCAGTTCAGAAACAGGGAAACTGATGTAAGATTTATGATACAAAAAGCCAGCAGTAAATGTTCTAGGCCACATGTGGGGAAATATAGATCATATGTTTGTCGTTCTTAGTTTATAAAGTTCAACCAAAGATCATAAAAATGACACTACTTAAAGAGAAGGCACTGAAATGAAGGCAATAAAGTGTTGACAGAGATACTAACCAAGCATTCGGCAGGAATTTTATTTCTATTTGTATATATTTTTGTTTGTCGGATGATGTTAAAATTCTTGTCGTATGCCCAGCTGCTGCTGACTTCTCTGTTTGGTGTGAAAGATAAGCAACAACCTACAGGAGATGCTGTCATCTTGTTTGGAAAAGCAAGCAGCACCATCTAATTATTTCCCGCCTCAGCTATATTTATGTATTTCACACATTACAATCAAACAAGACGCTTTGCCCTTATAATGCATTCTTCCCAGCAGCAATATATCATATGAAGATGTTTTTATATTTGCTAACATACATCATTATTCCTGCCTGCTTGCTCTCCCGCTGCTGTGTGCCTGTAGTGGCTCCTGTAATGAGCCACAGTGCAAACAGCACTTGTAAATCTGAGCACTCACACTGTGGATGTGATTTAATTTTTAGCTCTACAGAGACAAGGCAAACACAGACAGCTGCCAGTGAAATCCAGCAGGTTTTCCCAACTCAAGTGAAGCTCTTTGGCTGTAATTCACTGGCTAAAAGCATAGGATTTATTTACTTAAGGGGGTTCATCTGCTGCTTCACGTGTGCAGTTCTCCTAAATATAACTAGCACTCTGGGAGTAGTGCACTCTTATTTAAATCTATTAACCTGCTCACCAACCACAACAATTAGAAAATCCCACTCAGTCTGGTGTGATTTAATGCTTAATTTCAAGTACTGACTTAAAAAACAAATTCAATGCTGCATTGTTCCAAAACGGAAAATCAAGATCAAGAAAGCAATGATTACATTTGATAACAATAGACATGTTTACATGGACATGACTGGAATGAAATTGTGTCATTTAAATGCCTCAGTCTGAATATTCTGATCGGATTCAGTTCGACCAGAATGCTACAAAGTCCGCAAGTATTCCTACAGACAATAAGGTCTGTTTATATTCCCACTCAAGAAGCAGGCATTGTTGAAGTGCAATGATCTCTCTGATACAAAAATCAACCTGAGTGACCTTTGCTTGGAGTTGCAGCTCCTCAGTAAACTCTTCCATGGCCGGAAGCAGAGGTCCAAGCCGGTCGACTCATTTGTTGTCTTTCAAAGTGATTGCTGCCAAGCAGAGACTGCTTTAATTTGATTGATGTGTGGTTCACCAAGCCGTGGATTTGGTTGTAATTACTCTTTGTGCTCACCGTGATAAGGAAATTAATCAAGCCATTATGTTGCTCCCAGTTTATCATCAGGACACAATAATTGAATAAACCAACCTCACTTGTCTTCAAAGTCACTCCTGATTGTGGCGAACTGCAACTAGTGGAAGGTAAAAAGATGGAGATTTCACAAAGAGATGATCCAACCATCTCTAGGCGACACTGGGTTGTTATTAATTTAACATTTTTAGAATATTTAATTCATAAATCTCTGCAGTAAGAATATAAAACAAAACTAGATTGTCTTACTTTATCTCCAAAGACTCATACAGCCATAATCCTAAGACAGTGTAAAGACAAATGTGATGCTTCTCCAACCCTGAGGGTTGCTGCTATTTCCTCTTGTCCTAAAATGCATCAGTGAAACTACAGACCACCTTTGACCACGAGATATCAGAGCAGAAGGGGTGTTGAGTTTGGAAAGGTCAGATGTAAATGTTGCAGCTTGACAGCACAGCATTAAAATGCTCTGTAAAACGCTCCAGTAGCCAAAGTAACAAAGAGGCAATAAAGTGTTGTCTCTTATGTGGATTTGTTAAAAGTCTCTAAGCAGCATTCTGTACTGACTAGAGAGGATCGGGCTTGTTCTTTTTTTTTATTATCATTATTTTAAAGCTGAATACAAAATTCTGCATCATTTTAAAAAAAGATTCAGCTTTTTTCATTCTGGTGTTGTAAATATTACCATTGATTTTAAGACTGTTTGTTAGCAGAGAAGAAGTAACTTTACTTCCCAAACCACGCCTAACCCTCCATGTTAACTTAGCGCCCAAACTGCAACGTTTTAGAGAAGCTTGTTCCAAATCAGTTAATGGAAAAATACCAGTCTGGTTGTATTATAACTGAGGACAAAGAAGAGAAGGTCCCAGTACTAAATCCTGAGGTGCCCCACAGGATAAGCCCTTCACAGTCATCACGATCTGTTTTCAAAAACAACTTTTCTGCTGGAAAGAGAAAAGTGTCTACCAGTTGCTTCCTGGAGCCGGTTCATGAAAGTACTATTTGATATTTTATCCAAATCAGATGTTAGAAACTACCAGAACCACTACTGTGAGTTTCCCAATGTCACCTGAGATCATATTATGCTGTAAGTAGAAACTTCTCAGTAAATTGCTTCCAGTGGAGTGGTGCTTTCAGAAAGCAGACTGAAACTTGGGATTTGAACTTCTTACCAAGAGGCAACAGCCTTAACAGCCACTCTGCAGCCTTCAAAATGGACACCACTTTCTAAATGTCAAGGATTGATACTAAAGCATGTTTTGACACCTACTGACATTTCTCACAGGATCTGAAGACAGCCTTAATAATCTTGTGGTTGACTCTTTTGGTCAGATGCTTAATTGATTGCCGCTGCTTAATTGCAGCACTCTGTTCTTCGTTGAGCAGAATGACCGTAATAAAATCTCTTAACTTGTAGTCAATTGCACTTGACCTAAAAGCATCCGTTTTAATGTCACACTGAATTATTTCAACATGTTTTGAGACCCAGCAAAGTGAGAGATGTGTCTCATTTTCCTTGTGTTGCTTTAATTACACGCGTCCTTTTAGCGGTGATGAAGTTGTACTTTACTTTAATCGGGAACTTGGACAAACATTCTGACTGTAATTTAAAGCTATGTGACTTGGGACCACCCAGTTGGGGGTTTTTAATTGTGGTTGTAGATCATCTCTTTCCCTGGTAATTATCTCAACTATCATCACTCCTATAATAACGATGATCAATTGTTCCACATCTCCCTGACAGGGATAATGAAAAGTTTATTAGCCTCCCTCAACCTCACACAAGTGGCTGGGGAATACTTAATTTACCACTGGAAGTGAAGAAAAAGAAATATGTGCATCAGTTCTTCACTTTTAGTGTCTTAACATAAATTCTTCCTAAATCTCCGCAGCTTGTTCTGCATTGTCTGACGTTGGAGGTGTGATAAGTCTATAAATAAGTAACTATGTTTATTCAGACAACTTGGCAACCTTTTTTTTAAATAATTAGCTTGTTAGACTGAGGAACGCTCCACTGCATTTAGCAATGTTTGAGTAAAAAGAGTCAACATTTGTTTTGTGTTTATTGGATGAACTAGTCATCAAGTTTAAATGGGTTTATAACCTGCATATATTTGGAAATTTAGCTAAAAAAAAATAAATAAATAGATGGCAGGATTCAGTTCAGATTCTAAATTTTCCGCCGTGTGGAACCTGATTCATCCAGAGCCAGATGTTCTTTTTGTGCTGTCGCTTCACCGTTGGTTGTATCGATCCTTTCTGGTGCGTTTCCTGACTTGTTTGCCACAGTTTGTTATTCACTTGCTCTCATGGGCATGAGGAGTCTTGACTTCCTCAATCAGGGGAATGGAGCACCTGTGTGGATGCCATGGCAACCAGGATAACGGAGACACAAACTTGAATGGATTTCTGGATGCTGGTTCCTGCAGTGAATCCAAGCTTCAGATACTCTTCATCAGCTTTTTGTTAGTATTTTTTTTTTCATCAATCTTATAGAAACATCACCAAAAAAAATGATTTTACCTGTATGACAATCACTAAAGAATGAATTAATCTTGCTAATCAGTTGTATCTTTTTATATCTTTATTCTGTTCTCATGTTTGCTGCTATGAAAAAAAAAATGTCTGGAGTAGTTTCCTATGTATTTGCAAAACAAATTAGATTCTACCGCATCAAAATTTTCTCTGAGATTCGAAAATTCCAAACTTTCCTAAGTTCAAACTCACATAGATTACAATGAAATGAATTTAAATTTATTTAATCAGGAATATCAATCAACATGATACCAGATTTAGCCAAAAGAGTTAATTTTTATCGTCAACTTAAAGGTGTAAAGAAAAACAGTTGATACACTCATTAAAGGAACACACACATCATTTACAGCAAATTATAAGAAATGCTTAGTAATTTTACTAGTTGCAATTAAAGAGACAATATCACAACCATATAGAAAACATTTAGTAACTCAAATATCTTAATTTAAAACATGAATGCAGTTTTGATAATTGAGATGCCACTGCTTAAATGATTTTCTAAAACAGTTCAGTGGTGTGATTTTTCTTAATATTAAGGAATCTGTATCTCAGATATTTTAGTAAAAGCAGCAGCTGTTTTAAAAGCATCAATATTAGTGCATTTCTGAAAGCCGAGTGGGAATATTTCCAAAAGGAATACGACAAACAACCATTTGAAGCAAAACAGATATCCTACAAATTGAAAAAAGGTTCTTATTTTTGTAACATGGAATAATAAAAGGGGTGATTTATTAATGCTTTAGTAGATTCATATGGGACTGATAATAAAATCTTTAAACTTCAACCACTGAAGTGTGTTTTATTAAATAAATAAGAAAACAGGTAAGTTTAGGTTTAACTGAAAGTTGATTCATGCGCCACATGAACATCACACGTTCTAGTGCGAAATGAAAGTGTATGAATATATTCGGCAAAAGTGATGATATGTTAGCACGTTTTGCTAAGTTAGGCGTTAGCGCACACCGAGGTGAAAAATCCCACTGTCTGTCCCGTGTGCTGCGTGATTTCGAGCCATCTGTTTTTTTGTCGTCAGCGGTGAGGGAAGAAGCAGAGAGGAGCACCACACTGGGAGGAGGTGGACTCTGCCCTTGTGACAAAGACTGGAACAAGAGGAAGTGACAGGATGATCACTTCTCTTTTTTCAAAGAATTTCTCATCACAGAAGGAGGTGTGCTCGTAAAGCGTGACTCATCTTCTGAGAGGAAGGGGTCAAAAAGTCAGAAAGTGGAACGTTTTCCCATGTCTGCACTTTTCCATGCAAACATTTCTGTCGAGCTGCAGTTCAGCTGCGTATTGGGGCTGACTTGATCCCACAGTCTCACTTTTACCTGTTTCAAGCTGTTTCATGGTAAACAAACCCTGCCCGGATTTCCCAGGATTAGTGTCCACATAATTCTTCCTCATCAAGCGAGCTGTCATTTAATCCGCTCCCTACTTGCATTCGTTTAAAGCCTTTTTGTCAGCTACGTGCTTCGCATTGACCCCTCCCATACCTCTGGCTGCTTCAGAGACCGGAGGAAGTGGATGTGTACAATATGGCGCGTGAATGAGGGAGAGGTGAAAGAAAGGGATTTGTTGAACAGATATAAAAAGTGTTTATGGCTTGAAAGGTTCAGGCTATAAACATCAAAGGCCAGATTGAAGGGGCAAACATTTGTTGTTGTTGAAATTGATTTCATTTAGAAGTCGTCAACTGCTGCTCCTAAGCTAGTCGCAAATAACAAAAAAGCAGAAAGAAGTCGAATGAAAGGAGAAACCTTTGGGTCACTTTCCATTCAGCTACACAAAGCAAACCTTTCTCAGCAAATGTTTTGCCTTTTCTCCTTCTGTGTCGAGATAATTGTGTGTATATTGTCCAGATGTTCACAGGAAGCAAGCAGCTTTTATTTCTACTGGCGGGAACATAATTAAACATCTTCATGCTGAACAAACAAAGAGCTCCACATTCAATTAAACCTCCCTCTTGTAATGGTGACGCCACTTTTAACAGTAAATCGGAAAAGATTCAACAAAGGGTTTTATTGTTTTGTCCTATCAGGATGAGCTGAAAAAAAAAATCTGATTTCAAAGGGAGTGAAACAAAACAGTGTGCTGCTGGTCCAGAGGATGATATTCACTAAATCACATAAAAAAGTTTCCAAGACGATTAATTCCACAGTCCCATTTTTGCCAGTATTGTGGAAAAATGAACAGGAATATTCAGAACATTATCATTACAGTTTTATGCAAACTCAAATTGATCAAATTTAAATGCTAATAGAGTATGTGAGGAAAAAAGATTGTAGATAATAGTATTTATTAATGAGTGATGCAGTAAATTACGCCAGTGTGGAGAGGCCAGATTAAAGCATGTCTTCTTCACTTTTTTGAGTTGATTATTTTTGTAATTCTTGCTAGGTCATTAATGTCAATTATTGCAACTAATTTGGTTTAAAACTCTGAGGAGTTACATCTTTTAGTTTTCCTTTGGGACTAATAAGTATATATTCATCTTTCTGGAGAAATTTGATAATCTCAATTCCTTGGGATTTCCTAGAAGCAGCTAACTGGCTAGCTAGCTTTGTAGCTAACAAGCTAGCTACAAAGCAAGCTGGCTGGAAGGCTGGATGGATGTTTAATGGTTTGCAAATAGGATTTTAAAATCTTCAATGCAACATTTTTTTTAGATCATGAGATAAAAAACGTACCTGCAGATTTTATCTGAAAAATGTATTGCAATATTAGCCACCATTACCAAGCTAATTACAGGGTTTAAAACCGTTTGTTGGCTGGAATATGAGCAGGTTTTAAAAATTAGGTTATTTTATTTCTTTGTAATTAGCTGTTTGCGCTAAAAAGTTTCCAGTCAATCCCACAACATAAATAGAACTCCATTCCACTCATTTAATCTTAAACTTTTTTGTTTTTTCAGGTTGTTGTACTAATTTACACATCAATTTTCAGAAAATACAGTGAAAAAAGAGAAGAGGTGATTTAACTTAAATATATTCCATTAATTGGTCACAAGTAGTCAAATTAAGTGTATTCAAGTTAATTTATTAAGTTGTCATGCTAAACAAACGTAAATAAATTCAGTTTGTAAAGTTTCTTCTGACCAATTAACACATTTTTTGAAGTTGGAGCTCCATCCTTTTTTCAGGGTACTTTTGAGCATATGTTCAATAAGTTATTCTTCACATACTCAAGTTCTTTAAATACTTATGTAATCCACTTAAACGCTTTTTTTTTTCATTTCAGACGTGTATTTGGCCCTACAAGGAGAAATTTGTCCAATCACCATTTTGTTTAAAGGTTGTCTTCCTCATCAGCCTCCTTGATCAGACTAATCATCCTTCTGGTGGCTGTCTTATCTCCCTTAACACCTTCCCCACACTGGATCATGTCGAAGCACGCAGTCTGCCGTTTTACATTATTAGATCCCTGTCAGGGGGCACTTCCTCTGACTCTGAGAGGCCCCCGAAAATGAAGGCGAGGAAGATAGAAACCGACGGCTCCTGCCTGCTCGGTGCAGCGGGAAGCGGAGGAGACGGTGCTGATGGACTAATCTCTTGCTCTGATTATCTTCTCATTACAATCAGACTGGAGCCACTCGCTGAAGAGGAGAATTTGTAATTACCGTCAAATCTCTCGCGACTAAAACAGAGAATGTTTATCAGGGCTTTAACTGCGGGCCCACATCAAGTAACTCAATTTATCAAATCATTTGTGGATGAACATTGTTTGTGGAAGGGTTGTTGCAGTAATACGTAGAATCAGGAAATTATTTGTTTTACCTTACTTTGGTTTTTAATACATTTAGTAAGAATTTGCTAAATCCATGCAAAAAGCAACTATCTGGGATTCAAACCCAGAACCTTCCTGTTGTGAGGCATTTCTAACAACTGTTACATCATACATTCAGCTACACCACTGAAACTACAAAAAAAGGGGTCAGGGTGTGGAATATTTAATTATTTTACTTTGCTAGCAAAAGGAAACCTTTTTGCTATATTTGATTAAAAAAAATCATAGTAAAGACGTGAAGGATTTTACCTATTGCTACAACTTGAGTCACTTCTACCTGGAAACAAAAATACTTAAATGTCAAGGCAGCTGAAGCATGTACATAACTACACTTCAACTGACGTATCAGTTTGACTTGTAAATCACTGACCTCAGTTTTTCCTGGAGATTAGCTGCAAGGAGGAAAACGTGGGGACTAAAACACATGGCTAGTAGACTGGAGGGAATAACGTTTACCAGGCATGCTAAATCCTCTTTTCCACTGTTGTCTGATGTAAGCTTTAGGTTTGTGGAGACTAAGAAAAATAACAACAAATGTTGACATTTTGCTGAAGCGCTAAAAAAAAAAAAAACGGTTTCTGTCTAAATGTGTCTTTTCTTTCTTTTTTTTTCTTTCCTGTTTCCTGTGCAGCTCAGAAACAACAACATCCTACCAGCCGCTTCAGACAGACGATCGGAAAGCCGCTGACATGCGGGTGGACAGCGCAGACAGGAACGGCTGCATCAAAGGAAGCGGACGTAAACACCACAGCCACCGCAGGGCCAGAATGTGAGTTAGTCTCTGTGCTCTCACTGATGCTAAAATGAAATGCTTCAGAAATCATCAGGAGGGTTTCCTAAGCTCAAACAACATGCACTGGGAAAAAGATAAGAGGACTTAGAAATCAATCCATGTTAAAGACGTAGGAGTTTTGATGAGAGTGATGTGAAGCTGGTGATGAATGGTAGGGGTTTGTTTTTGTTTTTCTGCTTAGCTTTTGTAGATCACAGTGCTTATGATAAACCGCTTCCGCAGTTCCACAGAATTCCTTCAGGGCCTGACTCTAAGTGAGAAAAAACAGAATAATCTCTGTATTCTGGTGGATTGAAGCAGAAAAGTCTTATCAGATCGACTCTGAAGGACAAAAAGAAAGAATCTGGTGTCAAACTTTACTGTGCATCATTAGGATTTTCTTTTAGGGAAATCTTAACCTGGAAGTCTCCTTCACATGCTAGTTTTTTTTTCTTCTTCTTCTTTTAATCAGAGGAAAGGAAATCTTCACTAATATAAAAGCTTCAAAGCTTTTGCAGCAGCACAGCAGGGGGAACGTTGAGATATAAGCACATTTGAGGTTGCATCAGTAACATAAAGCTCAGTGAATTTTATCCTGCAGCAACTGTTGGTATTAAAATTTTACAATGAATAAAACACAGAGGTATGCAGGCGTCTGATAATAAAGTTTCTCTCGTATGCAGTTAAATAACTAAGAGTTATTTGGCAAAACCCCAAAAGTACGAGGGAAAAACTTTTTCCAGCTTCTGCTCCTCTTAAAAATGCAACTTTTTAACATTTTTTCTTTTTTTTTCTTTCTTGAAGCCTTTTTTTTAATTTTTGTTTTCTTTTATACTTGGCACCTTCGGCTGCCTGATGCAACAGCTCTGCGGCGTATCCATTTTGGCTGAAAAGTGGCCCCAGTGGGTCTTGACTTCTTGGAAAGCCTCCACTATGAAACACTGTGGGAATTAACACTTTTCTCTGTGTGATTCTGTGTGATTTATACCAATGTGATTGATGTGTTTTCATGTATGCTTTTCACACTTCAAAACTGCCTTTTGACTAAAAGGAAAGTGAACAATGACAACTTCAGAATGTGGTGTCGCTGCTTAGAATATATGCAGAGAAAAAAAAAACAAGACATAATTAATTAAACTGCATGAAAATACATTTTGAAAGTGTATAACACTTATCAGTATGTATTTCTGGTGTTATTTTATAATCATACCGCTGCTGTATATCGAAGACATTTACATATTTATAACTTTCTTTAACACTTGCTAACTTTATCTCTCACTAGTTTTTTGGGGTATAATTGTATTTGAATTGTTGGGTATATGTTTGTTTTTTTTCTTTTATCTTGTTTGATTTTTTGCCTGGGGACTGCAGATGAAAAATAATTAACATTATTTCTGTCAAAAAAAAAAAAATAATAATAATAATAATAATAAAATTCCTCCTAAACCACAAAACCATAAAATATAACTGGACTTAACCAGGTTTTCACATGCTTCGAAGCTTATAATTTAACAATGGTCACTTTACAGGATTGGTTTAGTATTATTTCATTTCATTCAATGCACTATGTCTAAACAGCTCAAAGCACCTGTTTAATTTGGCAAATATTTGGTTTAAAAGTGAAATTTTAATTAAATCTCTAGAAATGGTTCATATTTCATGGTGAAATCAGAAAATGTTTTACAGAAATGATTTGTTGTGGGTGTTACAAATTCCTTGTGTGTAAATACACATCAGTGGCATTTGTATTTTATATTATCACCCAGGAGAAAGGAAAGCTTTTTCTGTTTCTGTGATAAAAACAGACACTACACATCAAAATTATATTATAAAATAGCAACATTTTGGGGAGAAACGATATGCCTAAGCCAGTCTAAGTCATACAACATGTCACAGTACAGCAGCATATAATTCCTGCAACATTACATTTTGTTCCTCACCCTCTACCTCCATTAAATCACGGTCTTCTAATCTTGCATAAGGAGGTTAATTCTTACCCAGTTTACACAGAAAGCCACCATTAACTCCTGCTAAGATCATCTCAATTGAAGGCATGGTATTTACCAGTTAGGTGCACATTATAATGGCTTCTGTGGCCATAAAAGGCCGTTTTGTTAAGAAATATGACTGTGTTCACCTTAACTTTTCTATGACGCACGGTTGACAATAATACCAAATGGCAGACCAAAAAAAGCACTTAAAACTAGAACAGTTTTCCAGGAAATTGCTCATACACCCAACTTTTTGTGCAAGTAGCTCTGAAAAATTTCTATTTTTAAGAAAATTACACTTTCTCCTCTTATAAACATTTGTGATTTTACAAAGCTGGATGTGAGGGAAAAGATCTGGGTGCGAAGAGTGAAATGGGTTTTCACCAGATTGTTCCTCTGTGACGCCGTGTGTTTAAAATTCCTAACAGGTCACAAACTACTGTGCCCGGTATGAAGGCAGGAAATTGGGTCACATCACTCGGTGTGTAATATCTTTACAATGGTCCCCTATGTGTCCAAAAAATACTAATAGAGGAGACAAAATGTTTTAAAGGCCGTCTTCCATCACCCGTCTGCTGCTCCATTACCAACAACCCAGACATTACTGGTGGCCTGGAACCCGACTGTTCACTGCTTTCAACCACTAAGAGAAAACATAATGTTTCATACACAGGATATCTGGAACAGATCCGTGAAAAGTCAAGGCTTTTTTTTGTTTGTTTTTTTGTAAGATGTTACCGCTGATTAGTTATTTTTCCACCTGAAAGGGTGTTTTACTTTTTAAAACATTTTCAAACTCAAGGCTTTATATTTTAAAACCTTTTTACAGGCTAAAGGTTTTTATAAAATGGAACTCTTTATTAAAGCATTTAATTTCTCATCTCATTGTATGATTGTGTTTTTGTTTTGTTTTTTTGTTAAGCAACACATTTTTCATATTTCTTAAATGGAGTGATGTGGGTGTTTTTTGAGGTGGACAAAAACATAAGGAAAATCCAAAAAACCAATCTCATAATCAAATTGACAGAAAATTAGACTGGAAAAATCCAAAACAAACTTCTTCCAGCTGGGAAAAAAATGTTCTCCCCATTCATGAGGACATTCACAGGGACTATGCTGTAAATCTTAAAATTTAAAAACATTCAAATTAGAATATAAGACACGATGGGGATCTTTTCATCTTGTCTGATTTTTGTGTTTTCAGTAGCTATAAGCAGAAATGATCATAACACAAATAAATACTTAATCTATACGTGGTAACGTTTTAAAATCTTGATGTCTTTGGGCGCTTACCAGTTATTTAATGTTTTTCCTCCATTTGAAATGTTTTTAATAATCTAAAATTAGATGAAGATGATAATTTAGGTGGAGTTTTTAAATATAACACAACATAAATGCATCCCACTTGAAAATCCTGGCAATTAAATGTACTAATCTAATCATTTTCATTTCTGTCTCGGTGTATTCCAGGAAAGAAAAACATTTCAAAAGTAATTTCACTCTAGTTGAGCTCAGGTTACACTTTGTTTTACCAAACAAAATAAATCCACAACTTCGGGATTCAAACTGCCTCACCTTCTGTTCAATGAAACATAGACTTAAAAAAAAAGTTAAGTGAGAAAAAACTTAAATAGTTAAAAGTTAATAAACTGAACATTTACCTGATCTGTTTTCAGAAGCCAGTTCCCAAACAAACACATATAAATAATAATCATTATTTCTAAACTTACAGTCACAGTATTCCCTTTTATGGCTACTACTCTGAACATCGATATGTGATGCTTATATTCCTGCAGCCAGCACTGCACAAATCACCACTTCACAGCCATTTGCAAATTTGTCCAACAACAACCTGCCTTTCCGTTTCCAAAGCCTGTTAGTCTGTGATGCATTAAAAATAACAGGTTAAACCACAGAAGGAAAAACTTGATTTAATTCATAATTGGGTGTAAAAAAAATACATCTGTGTGCATATTCATACATTAGACATCTCTTGTGGGATTATAAAAAAATAAAAGGAGACATAAGTTTGTCTTTTTCCACCAATGCCTTTGACTGCAAGGTCAGTGGAGTGGAGGGTTCACTGCCTGCAGCCTCCGGAAAGCACTGCAGACGAATCATGCATTTCCCAAAAGCTTTTACAAATACTGCATGATTAATACTGTGTTTGTGTTTTTTTATTTATTTATGTTTTTAAATGGCTAATTAACTACATAAATTTCCAAACCTTTTGTCTCAATAACAAAGTGCTGCCAGAAAGAAACGTCCTCTGTTGGGAAAAGCACTTTCTCTTCAGATTGTTATCTTGCTAATTGGATCGCAGCAGCTCAACTCAGCAGAGAAATCAAACATTAGTTATAAAATTAAACTGATTTCCGCTTCCTCTAAAGACAGCATGTCAGCTTTAATGAGCAAATATTAGGCAGGTTTCAGGAAAAGCGTACGCTCGGCATTTCAGAATGCCTTATGAAAAGAACTGAGGTAAAGAAAATCACATTAAAGACCAGAAATACACTAAAGAAACAACAAAAAATATTTAAACACTTTATTCTCCTGTTTTTAAGGAGTTACATATTTGAAGGAAAATTGTATTGTGGAGTAGAAACAACGTGATGTATTCCCTTGTTTCATTTTTTTTCACAATCACATCTCTAGTGACCTGAGGAGTTTACACTTCAAACCTGAATTATAATTAAATCACTTTACGAACAAGAAGCCAGTGTAGTAATTTACGGATTGGGATTATCATATTTCCTGCTGCCCAGAACTCTGCTAGCATTATTTTGATCAGTTGCAGTTGCCTGTTTTTTCTACAGACTCCAGTTTTTCTGTGTTCTGTTTCCACAGTAAGCCATTTTTTCTGGCAACTTTTTAAAGAATATAGCAAATTGGCGTAAGGGCAAAAAAGTATTTGGTAAAAAGCCTACTCAAGTACTGAGTAACTGATTGAAATATCAATCATTTAATATTTAAAAATGACATAATCATTAAGGACTGCTTAATCATATCTTGTGGAACATTTCAATATTGAGTAAAAGAGGTCAGAGAATAGACACTAGAGGAACCTCATTTGTGATTTTTGTACAAAAAAAAATGAGGTGGATCAGTAAAACCATTTATTTGTCAAAAACCTTGAGTGGACCTCATTAGACAGAAACCCAGAAACACAACTTATACAGAATCCCAAGGGAAGTGTGTAGCTTACATATAAAGACATGCCTAGAAAGTATTTCCATACATTGGGGAGAAAAAATAAAAATACTCCTTAGGTAAATTCATCCAAGCTCTCATTAAATGTCCTCAAATCCCAACTTTTATTCACAATTATTGCGCTGAGTTGCGTTTCCTACGTAGCTGGAAAATGACTGCTCTCTTGCTCCCGCCATCTCATCCAGAGAAACCATTTCTGCTGGCCAGAAGAAATGCAAATGCTCTCTCGCTACAAGGCCAGAATGGTCAAAGTGTTAATGAGTGACAAAGCGTTCTCATTATCAGGAGAGGGTACTTGGGCTTGCTGAGTCTAATCAGCTCTAATGCATTTCAGTTCCTAATGCTCCTGAACTGCCGACGACGCCAAGCAGGGCCATTTATTACTACAGGACACTCTTGTGGATCCAGCAAAACTGGCACACAGTCTCCAGAGCTTAGTGGCTGCATATTTCCATTAAGCGTTCACCATGTTACAGTATGCAACACTCCTGTTTAAAATCAGAAAAAAGTGGCATTTTTCCTCTTAAAATTGCAAATAAAAGGCAGCATTACTCTTGAATGAGCAGTGACAGGATTTGTCAAACACATTTTGACAAATCCTGAAAATATTATCATAAAGACATTTGTTGTTTATTTCACATGGTAAAGCCGTTTTTCATACGCTGTAATCAGAATACAGCAGCTTGTCAATGGCACAGACAGACAGGTTGATTGTGACATGGAAGCATACGTGGGGTTTATTTTGTCTTTAAGTCATTTTTGTGCAGATACCATCTTATCGTTATTTTGCATTTATAATTTCCTTAATCTGGATTGAGGATCTTCTTGTGTTGTCATGGAAACCCCACATGATTCTAGAGCTAAAGGGAGAGGAAGATTTTTAGGGGTCTCCTCCCAAACGTTTTGGTCCTCTAACCCTCAGGATCTCTTAAAAAAATTTGAAAGGACCGCCTCACTCATCCATTGAAGATGGATTTTCCTAAACTTTGTTGTGTTTACAATTACTAACTATTTCTCTTCATGTAAAACAGTTAAAATATTAGAGATCAGACGTTCAGCGGGTATTTTAGGAGTGTTTATGTTGTTGAGAAGACACTGAGTTTTCATCAGTCAGACACAGAGGATAAAATCTGTATCTTTTTAAAATCATCCCGCTTTCTTGACAATTTCCCAGGCCTCATTGTGATGTAATCTCCTTTCTGTTCACATCACCTTTTTGGCTCGCTCACAAACTGCCTTTGCTCCTGTCCTTGAAAGGACTGCTCAGTAAGCCTTTGGTGCTTTTTGAAGTCCTTCATCCCCTTTCTCAGATGTCTCACTTTCAGACAGAGGGAAAAGGTGGGCGTCTGGAAATTAATCAATCTGACCACAAGAAGGAACTTGACAGTTTTCTTTTTCTGTGTAATGATAAATTCAGTCGGGGAAAAAAAAGAGTAAAAGTGGGGAAGATGAATAACAAGGACTTGAAGGAAAATGTGTGTTCAGGCAGAAGACAGTGTGCAGAGGTGGACATTAAATGCAGAGAGTTGTTTATACAATGAAAATGTTAGAAAAGTGGCACACTCATGAAGAAAAAAGTCGAAATGATCGTATTTTTTAAGAAAGCAGTCTGGATATGAATTACAGCCTTAGTTTGGACCAAACAGAAACCAAATACAGTTAGGAACTAGTGTTTAGGATCTCAGTAGGTAAATCATGCACCTCAAGGACATCACATTTGAAAAAAATCATGCAGTAGACAAGCTGACAGAAATGAAACAAGAAAAGTTACCAGCTGAGCAGGGGTTTGTTTTTTCTTCACAATCCAACAATGTCCTGTTGTAACTGGACAGATCCTGACTCCAGAGGTTCAAAGACTGCACGTCTTGTTTGAAGTGACTTTAATATACATAAATAGCTGTTTTTTCTTTGAGGGTTTCTAATTATTTTTGTTTCAATTTAATCTGCAATACTGGTTTCTGTTGGCTTCTTGGTGCTGAACATCGTTCATCACATCTCATGAGTGACTGCAGCTGTTCCCCTCTGCTCTGTTTCGGCCCCACAGCCCCTCCTTTAATGGCGTCCTCTCCCCTCGGGCCAAAGGGAAGAAGAAGAAGAGAAAGTCTGAGAGGAAGAGGAAAAGAAGAAGGTGAGTTTTAAAAGTTTGTCAGTTCTGCACTCAGTGTTGCAGTCCTTTAATGTTAGAAACAGCAGAATACAATGAATATGCAGTAAATCCATGAAACCAAAGAATTGAAGGTATTTATGCATTTTAAAAATACTATTCTACTGTAATGCATGAAACTAATCATTGAAATTAATGTATAAATAGTGACTTGCACTGTGTTGACTCTCTATTTGGACTGAATAGAAATAAGTTAATAAATAAATTATAAAAAATTTGATTCACTTTGACTTTATCTTTGTAGATTGTAATGAAATAAACTGCAGGTACTTCAAATTATTTTCATTTGCTGCCTTTAAAGAAACTGTAGAAATGTTCAACTTGAATAAAAGTGGTTTTAACTTAAATGAACAAACTTTAAATTAATTGTCTAATTAACCACAATGATTTGCATCAAACTTAATGAGATTGCACTAGAATTCATTTGAACTAATCGGCATACAATGGACAATGGATTTGGAATTACCGTATTTTCCGCACTATAAGGCGCACCTAAAAACCTTCAATTTCCTCAAAAGCCGACAGTGTGCCTTATAATCCGGTGCGCCTTATATATGGACCAATATTGAGTCACAACAGGTCTAGCAACTACGGGCGGGCGACTTTATTTTCGCCCGCCCATAGAAGAAGCGCGCGGTGCATGCTGGGATAGTTGTCAGAACGCTGGTTTGTTAATAAAGTTTGACTGACCTATCTACCTGACGACTGTCTAGAATCGGGTCGTCTGCAGGTCATTTAGCACCACGTTCTCCACGAACATGCTGAGCGCAAACGGAGAAGGGTGACCATCGTCCGGCCACGCCCCGCCCCAGTCGCGGAAGGCTCTCCTCGGAGTCGGACCGTTTTGTTGGCATTCCATTTAGTGCAGCTCCATCTAGTGGATGCATAACGCAACTCCAGCCTCTACTGTAGCGCCTTGTTTATGAAAAAAGTTTTAAAATAGGCCATTTATTGAAGGTGTGCCTTATAGTGCGGAAAATACGGTATGTAATTCAACAGAATTAGATCATTTACTCTTGAACTACTCTGTTTTCAATAAATATTAATGAATTGGAAAATAATATAATGTACTGAAATTTGTTCAATTTGCCTTTATTTAATCAGATTAAATTGAGTTAAAATCGTATCTATTTGAAAATGATTTCATTGAACTCATCTTGATTCCAATGGACACAAATCTACCTGTAATGCAACTGAATGGTTTGTTGACGCTCAAAACAACGTAATGTGAACTGAATTAAACTCAACTTAATTAAGAAGTATTATAATTCATGTTTATCTTTCATTATTATTACTATTTATTTCCCTTCAGGTCTCCTTCACACAGTCTGTCACCACTGAGGAAGAAGAAAAAGAAGAAGAAGAAGAGCTCCAAGAAAAGCAAGCGCCATAGGTATTTCCTCTGTATTATTACAGTATTGTTGGTATGGATTTATTTTTTTAAAAAGTAACTCAAATCATCTTTCTCTACATTCCAGGTATACCTCTAAGAAGTCAAAACACAGGTATTTTTTTATGTTTAATATTATCATTAGTATTCATATTGTCAGTAGTAGTAAAAAAAATTCTACACATCTAGAATACGTTGCTGTTTTAAATATGGTGTAACAATGGCATGCATGCAGGAGGATTACTGGATTTTCACCTTAAAGCCTGATTCTTAGTGTATCAGCCGGAAGGCAGGCTGACTGTGAAGGCTTTGTCAGTCTTAAACACCTCCGGCTTATTCTGCTCTCCTTGATCCCTCCAGCTCTTCAAGTTTAAAACGTAAGAGGAAGGATGAACGCAAGCACAAGAAAAGGTCAGTCTGTGATTGTTGCATCAGAATCATCTGGAGTATGCTTCCTTCCTTCTTTCTTTTCTTCCTTCCTTCCTTCCTTCCTTCCTTCCTTCCTTCCGTCTTTCCTTCCTTCCTTCCTTCCTTCACACGCAGCTTTGAAATTTTCTTTGAGCTGATAAAAACAAACCCTCACACAGAGAAAAACACCGAAGCCACAAAGAGAGTGAAGCAAATATCAAAAGGGTAACTGAAGCCAATTTCATGCTGTGATTTTGCAGTTTCTCCTAATTTGACTTTCAACCAGATAAGTGTTTTGTGGCAGTGCCTTATAAATTAATTAACTTTTTTTTCATGGTAAACCACAAACATTAATATATTTTACTGGCGTTTTAGGTGATAGAACAAGGATCTTCAAACTTTACAATTCAAATGACCAGTCCAGTTAAATAAAACTTGTTTAGAACTGCAAATGTGAAAAAGGCAACTAGTGATTTTAAACTAATATCTACTATATAAAATATGTTATTTTTAAAGAAGTACTTTTTTTGTACTTTGGTTATGTTTTAAAATAAGATAAAACATGTAAACATTGTAAAAAGAAAATAGCTAATTTGTCAAAATCACATAGTTTTGAACACAATGACAAAAATAGCTTGAAATTATGCAATTATTCCTTGTAAAAAGTGAAAGCCTTCTGACAAATCTTCATGTTTATTATATTTATTCTTAAAAACATTAGTTGGTCCTTTATCATTTTTATCCAGATTTATAAAGAGCCAATGTGGAAAACCCTCAGAGGCATAGCAGCTCCAGACCAACATCATGGTGGCATTTTTTTAAGATGGAGCGAAAATGTTTTACTGTTTTTTTTTTTTTTTTACAAATAAAACGCTTAAAATGTGGTATTTGTATTTATCTCCCTGTGTAAACACAGAGCTGTTTTTCTTTACCAGCTTTGCACATCTAATCTTTCCCCGACATTTTTGTGAATCAGCTCAGACTGAGTGAGACTGAATAAATAGCATCTGTAAACATCCATTTTCTCAGCGGATTAATGTCTGAATTCCCACTAAACATTCCAACATGATTATCCTTTCAAGTGAACTGTTCAAATGCTGCTCAGGCTGAATGTTTTGGGTTATTGTTTCGCTGAAAGGTGAACCTCCACACATTGTGCCAAGTCTTCCTTCACAATCAGCCTGTATTGATTTCCAACCATCTTTCCGTCAACTGGAGGAAAATGATTGCACTAGATTTTCAAAATCCTGAGAAAAAAGTCCGAATTTCGTTTTTTTTATTTTCAGTGTCCTTACCCTCTTCCATACTAAATACACATATGACGCACTTTTCAGATGTTTATTTGTAATGACATAATTTAAAAACTAGATATAGTTTTCTTTCTTCAAAGTTTGCAGTTGTAACAAAATAAATAGTGAAAAAGATTCAAGGAGTTTTCATGTCATTGAATTCAAGAAGCTGCTTATTTTAACAGCAGCAGCCCCGTTCTATCTCCCCACAACTCCACTTTCTCTAAATTGTTTCATCTCTGTTTCAACTCTCAGCCCTCGTTTCTCCTCTTTTCCCTTTCTCCTCTGCGCTCCACCAGTTCACGGATTCGCTCGCGTCGAAGGCGGCGCTACAGGAGGTCGGAGTCGTACGCTTCCTCCTCCAGATCCTTCACGGGGGACAGGTAGGGCCCCTTTTCTCCCTCAGCACTTTTTTCTTATCAGCCTGAGGCGTCTTGGTCTCACTGCAGCAGAAACTGATAAGACAGAGGTGACTTCCTCCTGCTCCAGTATAACCAACCCTTATCACGGCCTCACAGAAAATGGCCACAAATGCACTTCTTCTCTGATCAATTCGCTCAGTTAGGGTGGAAAAGAGTGAAATATTGGGGTTTTGGTGATATGTAAGAGGTTCTGTGGTGTGGCTTTTTTTTCTGATTACATTGCTGGTGGAATCGCTGGATAAAAGCGGTAATTCTTTCACTTTAGCCTCAGTTTGATGCAGATTGTTGTATTGTAAATAAGAAGTGCCACCGCAGGTGCACTTCAAACAGTAAATCTGACTAATGAGTTCAGGACAAAACCTCGGGGAAGACGGCAGGACTCACATAGTATTTAATAAAAGAGAAGGCTAGAGGTTTATAAATATAAAACACTTTGAGACAAAATAGTGAGGCAGAGTGTCTTAAATGAGTAGCATGATAATCAGGAGCATTCATCTCTTAGTTCCACATTTTCTGTATTTATTTCTCAAATGACAGTAGACAATCATGAACATTTAAAATTTAACATAAGGTTTAACGTACTTTACTGCAGAACTGGGCGGATTTCTGTTGTAAGCTCCACTGCCAGGTGATGCAGGCCACGTATCCTGCAAGTTAAGCAACAAAATGTTCAGTAAAAAGCCCCAAAATAAAACATGTAAAATAAGAAATGCCATTCAGCAAGACATAGAAGCTTGTTTTAATTAACTAACTCCTTAAAATTGATGAAAAATACTAGTTTTACTGACAGAATATTTCACTTATAATTGGACATTTTTACCTTTTATAAGTGAAATAATCTGCCAGCTGAAAATATATTGACCTAAACCAAGCTCCTATGTCTTACCGAAAAGTGACTTATAAGTTAGTTTTGCTTTATTTCAAGTGTATTAAGATATTTGCACTAGAAACTGCACTAAAAAAATACTTGGTAAGATTTTGTGTGTTTTTATGTATGAGCTACACAACAAGTGAAGTTAGCACTGATTTAACATTCAAACCAGAAAAAACGAAACAAGGTGGCATCACAACTAAACTAAAACACGACAAGAAACTCATTATTATTAAAACACACCTAGATTTTAAATGAGGTTAACACGTTTATTGTTGTCTGAGCTAAAATAACTAGAAAACAAAATCGATAAAGCTCGGTGGTTACCAACAATTTTTGGGACAAATACAATCAAACCTCACACTTTTAAATAAAATCTCACAACTTGTACTTAAAGTACAACTGAAACTCTTCTCCCTTTTTGGTTGTTTAATGCTGGAAATATTTTGCGTTCATTCATTTTCTGATTGAACAGCAATTACATTTTGTTTTACCACGAAAACTACTGCAGCTTCATATTTGCTTCATTAACATCAAATGTGCTTGTCAGCTGAGACAAGTCGCAGCCATCTAACATAATGCTGTGTTGTAAAGTCAATTAACCGAAACATTTCCCCACAGACACCTGCAGAAGTCTGTGGTTCATCAGGCTTCCAGAGCCACCGGAGGGGCAGGAGAGGAAACCCGAGCAGCGCTGAACCCCACCGAAGCAAAGTGGAGACATGCATCTAAATCTGTGTGTAAAACGGCTCCTAAATATCGCTCCATCCTCTCAGCGGGCACCGTAAGTACAGTTTCCAAGTTTTTCAATGCTGCCGCAGGTTCACATTAGTTCCTCTGGTCTGGACGTGTCAAACTGTTTATGTTTTTTTTTCTTTTCTAAGCCGTGTTCAAATGCATATCTCAAAAGGAATCCACTACGTTGAAGTTGCTTTAGATTTCTATATTTATGGTGCAATTACACAAAGCTGTTTCAGGTGTGAATTGCAACCAAGGGAAATCGCAACTCCATTACCTCCTGTCCCTTCAAGTGTAAAGCTTACCAGTCTAATGTACAGATGTTATGTTTTGTATGTAAACATCACATGTAAAAGCTGTTTACCATTTTATAGAAAAGCTTTTCAACACAGATGTGAAGCCAAAGTGGAGCGGAAGATAGTAATGATGTGTTTTATGTTTACTGCTGCGCTAAATCACAATGTTCCAGCAGCATTTAAAGTCATCAGGACTGGATTTCACAGCCGCTTGTTAGCGCGTAAAGATTTAGCAGAACTAAACAATAAACATGCAAACAAACCATGCAGAAATGCATAAATCTAAAGATGTTTATATACCTGTGATATATGATAGTCAAATTACCAAAACAAGAAATATGTGACAAATTTAAACACTAGAAGGCAGAAACATATTGGCCATTTGTTTTTCTTTTACAGTGTCACCAACTACAGATATTGTTTGAACAAAGTGACTAAAATCTTTGATTTCATGAGTATAGGTTTTTATCTGATGGTTATTATAGTTTGCAAACAAAGTATGTGCTGCAGCAGGTTCAGTCCAGGTCATTTTATTCATTTATTTTTAGTCTAGTAGAAGACAGAGCCTCTAAACAGTGAGGCGTTGTGGGATTTTCCCTTTACTGGGGAAAAAGGCAATTGCTAGTCCTTGCTCCAACCTGGCATAATGAGAAAAAGTTTTAGTAAGAGATTAAACATTTTCACAATTATTTGGGTTTTGGTAAAAAGTTTAGTGGTCCAGTTTGAAACACCTCTGACAATACTGAAACCGTACATGTTTTTCAACATTTCAATTCAAACCCAGGTTGTTTTATTATCAAATACTTTATTTTTTTCACCAACTGCAAAGATTCAGTGCCAAAAAATGAAAGAAGAAGGAAATAACCAGCATTCTAAAGGTTTTAATGTGGGTAAAAAAGGAACACGTTTTGGCTGCCAGTCGTTGTCAGGAACACATTCTTTTCTTAGCGTTCCTGACAATAGTTAAAACCTTTAAATGTTTTTAGAGTGCTAGTTATTTCAATTTTCTGTATTCTTCAAAACCAGGCAATCATTTAATTTCCCCTCATCCTTTTTTTTTTTTTTTTTTGCATTGGAGCTGTCTGCACTACTTTCCTCCTCAGTATTCAAAGTCAAACCATGGATGGAGGATGAGCTGATTCTTAAGAAACTCGCCCTCCAACACCCTCGATAGTAAAAACTGTATAAAAACAGTGTTTTGTTTTCCCCACAAACTTGCCTTCCTATGATGTTTACTGAAGATTTGCTAGGGAAATAGCAACCCCATTACCTCCTGTCTCTTCAAGTGTAAAGCTTACCAGTCTAATGTACAGATGTTGTTATGTTTTGTATGTAAAAGTTGGAAATGAATAAATTTCGAACAATCATCTAGAACTCCTCCTGAATCCAGATTTATGATGTAGAAAGTCAAAGGTTTGTCACCAATCGCCTCTTCAAAATCCAATATGGCTTCTGCTTCCATAAAATCTAATGCAAACTTCAGTAATAAAAGGATTTACTACTGCAGTTATGATAGTTTCTTTCATTTTGTTAATCAGGCCACAGTTATCTAACTTTGGGGATTTAACAGCTAAATAAAGTGTTTTTTACTTTTTTCTTAAACCTTACATTTGTTGTTCTCCAACAGTATTTTTGTAGTTCTGATTAAAATTATAAAAATATTACGAGTTTAGACCATCTTTAGTCCATCCTTAACTAAAACTCACAGTGAACAGCTGAAAACTGTTCTGCTGCGTAATGTTGAATTTTCTCCGTGTTCTTTATAAACACAGCTATGTCCTTAAACCAATTGTCTCCTGCTTGGTGGAGCATGAAACATCTTTAATTTCTCCCCAGTAATCATTAAATTATGCTAATTGAAAATATGGATGTTTTAATTACACACCAAACGGTTTTAATTGAAATTCAGCAAATTAATTCATTTATCCAATCATGCCAACATTTATTTTGTAGTCTTTAAGGGAACTTTACAAACTGATGTGTACAAGAATACACCATAGTGATTGTATCTATTTATAAACGATCTATAAGTAGATAAAAAAAACATGTTTAATTAGATAGATGCATTTCTTTATACACTCTATCAATTTAAATTTATTTTAAAAAATTGGCATTTATCTGAGACAATAAAACAGCTCAGGGATTTTTAAAAGACTCAATATTTTCTTGAAGGCATCTGTGTTGATAGAAGAGTGTCTATGTTTAAAATGTGTGAAACCTTTTAGCCCCAAGTGTGAACAGATTGTGTGAAACTCTTAAAGAGGATGGTAGAAGATTTGTTTATGTGTCCCTTGTGGATGCTGTGTTGACTGATGACTGCAAAAACCTTCTGGAGGATAGGGCCCAATAAACGTTTTTTTTTTTTGCACCTTCTTTTTGCATCTGTTGTTATTTTGCAATACAGGAAAAAAAAATAAAGCTAGCAGCTGTAACAGGCACTGAATGTGTAAATAGCCTTAAATTAATTCAACTTTTTTATGGCAGAGATATAATGTCAGTCTGAACACTTTAGAAAAATACAACCTTTGAACCAATCAACAATGGGGCGGGGGAAAGCTATATATTTTTTAAAAAAATATGTTGTTTTTGAAATAAACATAAATTTTCTTTTTGAACGCCAACTGGAGTGTCAGTAAAACACAATTGTTCTATTAACTTCCTGCTTCCTGTGACAAAGAAGTCCAAGAGTTCCTTCCATTGGTCACTCTTCAAAATAGGAAAGATAAAAGAACGAACCATTCCAGTAAGGCAGATGTGTATTAATCAGGAAATAGTGACAAGAATCTTTGCAGTAGTCAAACAATAACAGAGAAAAGTAGATTATTTGGAGGATCATTTGTTGTTTAAATAAGACTAAAACACTCCAAAAACGGAAATGATGTCACACTGGTGAACTTTTTTTTAAAAACTCTGGAAACCGTTTTGAAAACATGGTTTCATGGACATTTGAAATTAAAATCTGATGACTTTTACCAATAAACTGAAAATGTTTTTCCTTTTTTTGTTTTGTTTTGTACTGCGTGTTAAACATTCTGAAATTAAAGGTTGTTTTTCTAAATTATTCAATCTGAGATGATGCTACTAGAAGAGAAAGTGACGTAATTGAAGGGTTTTTACATGCATTCACGAGGCGTGCCAACAAGTGTGGAGGGCGCTGCATATCCACCCCGGAAAACAACAAAACGATGTAAAAACACAAATCTGACTGGCTCTGAGTTTGAAGAGAGGGTTATTGTCTTTTTTTATGCAATTTACGACTCTAATGATGCACTTACGTTGCCCGCTCTTCCCTTTTTTTTTTACACCTTACCTACTTAAGGAGGAAATCTTGATTGGTAAGTCGCTGCTATCTGCAGATTCAGGGATTTACTTGTAGGTCGCTGAAGGCTAAAAATGTATTCTTACAGGAGAGAGAAAAGCAATCATCTGTCCTATTCTGAGGGCTTTCTTAGTTAGACTGATGGGATCTTTCTTAGTCTGCAATCCTTTTCTTTTCTATATAAAACCCATTTTTGTGATGTTTGTTCAATGTTTTTTAAATTAGGCTTTTCAATGGGGTTATTGTTTACTCTGTTTTCCTCTTCACTGGAGTTAGAGCTGGTAGTTCTTTTCACACATAGATTCGTTTGTTCTTCTCTGCTCTTTTCTTTTCCCTTCCATATATTTGTTTTAGTGCAGCTCTTTTTACAAAACAGTTTTCTTGTTGATTTCTTCGACTTTAGTTGAGTTCAAACTTTCTTTCGAGGTTAATCGCATGCTTGAAATTTGCATGATGTCTTTCTATTTCAAAGCTTTTTGTCCCAAGAAAAACATAAATCTCTACTGTGCTTTCAATGGAATATGTGTCTTTGCACTAGTGTATTCAGAGTAAATCAAAGCAGGTAGCAGGTTCTGTTCCATGCAAATTGGGGTTTAAGCTGTTGCCTCTTTGTCTGTTCGCAGATTTTGTCGTTGAAGCCTGGAAGCGAGCTTTTAAATGGGAAAGGAGCTCAGGATTTTTCGAGTCACGCCAAAGGTACACGTGACTACGACTCTGGTAACGACACATCCTCACCTCCATCGAGCAAAACCGGTGTTTCTCGAGCAAGTGTCGCTGAAAACCAGAGGACCTGCTGTCAACGTCTTACCTCGCCTCCGGAGAAGCAACGCTATGCTGACAGAGACAACGGCTCGGATTCAGGGAACTCTGTGACAAGCTGCGCTTCCTCATGCAAACCCTACAGGGAAGATGGCTTCTCTGCTAACATTTTCAGTGGAAACAGCAAGAGGTGAACATTGTGTTTGGATTGTATCATCGATCTAAATGTGTCCATTGTTCTTTGGGGGGAGGGGGGGAATTCTGTGTTCACAGTCATTTGAAATTTTCAGTTGCGTGCACTTTTCAGAAATTAAAGGCTTTTTTCCATTTCTTAAAAGGTACTTTAAAGAACTTACCAGGTACTTTACTAAAACGTAGCAAGTACTTTCCTGGAACTTTTCTCAGCTTTATAAATTATTCTACCAGAACTTAACACTTACTGTTTTAAAACTACAATGAACTTTAATAGGATTTAAAAGTTAATTTTCTATAACTTGCTGTGAACTTTCAGAACTAACTTAGTATGTTTCTAAACTTTCCTTAATTTTACTGGTAATTTTCCCAAAACATACCAGATACTGTCCTGGAACTTAAAGATACTTTCCAAAAATGTAGAGTTCAGTTTTCGGAACTTGCAAGGTTTCTTGTTTGTTTGTTGTTGTTGTTTTTACCTTCATAAAGTTTGCTGGTTGCTTTCTTAAAATTTACCAGGGACTTGCCAGGGAGTCATAGCATACTTTGTAGAACTTATGGCGTATTTTTGGAACCTATTGTGTGTTTCTGACCTTTTCTATATCTGGTTACTTTACTAGCACTTACCAGATAAGTAAGATAGCTCACCTTTTTTTGAAGCAATGTTCTATTAAAAGGCAATCAGGCACTAAATGGCTCTCTTTGGGTCCACATTCAGTGCTAATCCAGATTAATTGGTACTTCTTGGTAATTGGTAATTGGCTAATGCTAAAGTCAGTCCTAAAAATATCACATTTGCTTTTTGCAAACAGTATTTTATTAGCCTTTAAACTATGGTTATTTTTGCATTGTGCAATTATTTTTAATGAGACCAATCATTATTTACATGGGAGGTAAAGGTAAGAGGTTGTTTGTCATTAATTATCTTCCAGTCTGAAACACTGAGAATGGCACAAGTAAGAGTAACTGAGTGTTAGAAAAGTAATGTGACATGAAAATCAAAAAGATAGCAGCTAAAATACCACTGCTTTATTTACCTTCTTCATATAAAAGATACTGAAAACACTCTACATGTTTTGTTCTCTCGTGGTTTACACAGAAAGATCATTGGTGTTCTCCAAACTCCACTTTCTGTGTAAATAATCATGGTTTTCTTTGTAAATACACCTCTAACGCAAGCATGACCTTTGCTCAAAAACTCATAAAATAGTCATATAAAAAAGTTATGACAACTCTCTAGACTAGTTGTTTGCTGGGGGTAGAAATCAAGGTCAGGTAAGAGAACCTATTACAACCTATTAATAGAACCTAATTTTAAATCCTAATTTTAACGATTGGTCACTCCCAACCCCTAAAATGTCTTTATGTTTTCTTTGCAGTGGGCAGATAACCTTGCGGTGTGAGGAAGAAGTCGTGAGATGCACGAAGGCAGCCCGATGTGCGCAGCGGAGGAGCAGGTCGTCTAGAAAGCGGCGGAAAACGCTGTCCTCCTCCACCAGTAGGAGCAGATCTTCAGGGACTTCCAGGTACTCTGGACGCTATTCTCGAAGCCCTTCGCTGTCTTCTTGCAGGTACTTTATCTAATTTCGCAATTACACGCTGTCCAGCAGGGTTCTACCAGAGATAGTACGTTCAGTATTTGCTCACCTCTCTTGCTGCAGCTCGTACTCTCGTTCCCTGAGCAACTCATCAGATGTGAAGCGAAGAGGCAGCTTGGTCAGCCTGAGCTCCAGAGGAAGCTACTCCAAATACAGTGCTGATAGGTGAGTTTTGCTAAATGTCTACAGCTGCTAATGTCTCTTTTTAAGCGCTGCACAGAAATAAACCTACGCTGACATTTTTGGGTAATTAAAAGTTCACACTGTTGAATCTGGTTCCCCAGACTACGAGACAGAAAGCGGCAGTCCAGTTCCAGAGAGACAAATCTGAAGCACATGCATAAGGTTAGTGGAAAGAGACGAAGACGCAAGTCCTACTCTCCTATGAGGAAGAGGAGAAGAGACTCCCCAAGCCATCTGGAAGCACGCCGCATCACAAGGTAAAGCTGATTTTAGTCTGCCCTGGTCCTTTATTCCTGCACACTTTCATTGCCAAAAAAATCTCTTAGTTTTAACAGTTTAGATGGACACATTACGTGTTTATGCAAACTTAAAATTATTCATATCCAGATAAGAGATAAGTTGGCTTTCAGTCCCTAAAGAGGTCAACAAAACAGATGTTGAGGAAAAAGGAAATCTAAATTTTTGTTTGTGGAAATGTCTTATGAGTCACATACAATAAAAGACACAAAGATAAAATATCCTGAATCCAAAGTATGTTTTAAAAATTAACAAAGTTTTACTATTGGATATGGCCGCTTTATATTTTTGTGCACTTAAACTTCGTTTAGGAAAAAATATAGCACAAGTACAGGACAAACAAAATATTTCACTGTATTATTAAAACTTAACGATACAGCAGAGCATTCCATCTACGTCAGTCATCAATCACCATTTAGTAAAGGGAAAAAGAAAATGACTGCTGGCAAAAGAATTATAGGAAAAAAAACTGAAGACACTCTTATTGCTTAAGCTTAAGCAGAAACAGGAGCTGCCACATGATGCTGACCATATACACTTTTATTAACTGATTACCAGTAACCATGACAACCACTAAAAAAGCAGAAGGTTTTGCAGTTTGCTTCCTTGTTGTATACAGGGTTGCCTTAATGGATTGGTAAGGCCTTAAGACAAAGCAGTCTGGGAAGGTTTCTAAGTCAATTTCTGATTGATTTAAAGGCAATAATTTTTAGTTCCGTTATTCTACACTGCAGACAATTCCAAAAATGGGAAATGAATAAATATAAAATCACCCCCGAGGTTAACTTGTGCAATAGTCAAAGAAACTGTAAAAAAAAAAAAAAATAGCCCAATCTCTGACTCAAGGTGTTATTTTTAATGCCACCTTAAATGAAATTTAAAAATAAAATATAAATACAATACAAGGGATGGTTGGGGGATCCTGCTGTAATACAACCAAGCATAACAAAAACAGAAATTTCTGAGGTTTGTTTGTGGCTCTTGGCAGTGGCTTTGTGCTTCTAACTTCACTTTCATCTACAGTGGTGAAAACAAAGCCAGCGGCAAAAACAAATACCGTCCAGCTAACTGGTGATAAATTCACACTTACCCATGATAGATGCAAAAACACCAGCTAGCTAGAAACTGTCAAGACTGTGTTAGCATTAAGTTAGCGGTAGTCTCAACCACCTCGAGTCACAGAGCGCTATAAAGATGTCTGCGCACGACTCAAACCTTTGCCTGACCAAAATGACCAAGAACAAATTACATTAGCAAGATTAAATATTCTTGCCAAAACAAAATATAAGACCTGTGATTAATGTATTTACTGCCTACTTACACTTTATTGTATTAATTTAAGACATTTTAAGGCCTTAATATGAAGTACATGACTTGTTAAGAGCGCAGACACGCTCAACCTCAATTATACACGTTAAATGGCAAAATTCATTACAGCAAAGTTAAAGAGCAAACAAGTATGGCTTCCTTGGCAGGGATACCAGGAAAAATCTTTTGCCAAATGAGCTATGACGATATAACTCAATGTTTACACTGTTGCCTCTGAATTAATGACTAGACTTGAGCAATATGTTACTGATGCAGAACAGGTTGTTATATGATGTTCAGCACTGTGTGTGGGACAAACAAGAGACCTGGGTCACTGCAGGCCAGCATGAACTCTTCTGTTTGCAAAAGTATTTGAGAGCTAAATGTTACGGAGCAACAATCATCTCAAATCTATAAACAAATTATTTAAAAAGGTATTAAGTGCTCTAATGTTCCAATTAAAGTCCTGCAGGTTCTTTAAGGAGGAAATGCATGAACCAGTTTCTCCAAACTTCAATGGTTTGACTGTGTAAACAAGAGTGGGCCAACATTCATCCACAATGCCATGAATGAATGAATGAATGAATGAATGAATGAATGAATGAATGAATGAATGAATGAATGAATGGTGTAGTCATACAGAACAATATCACAAGTAACTGCTGTTGAAGATGTCTTCTTCTCCCCATGCCATCTAAAAGAAACTCTACAAAAAAAATCCAGATTTACAAAAGAAAAACTGCAACATAAAATATATTTTTTCACTGATTTATTGTGCTGATAAATGTGCAACTATATTTTTTGCTACTCCGTTTGTTTCCCAAATCTCCACAGTGCCAGGAAGCGACCCATCCCTTACTTCAGACCCAGCCCTTCCTCCAGCAGCCGCTCCACCAGCGTGTCGTCGTGGAGCAGCCTCTTCACGCGAAGCCGCAGTCGCAGTCCGATCCACAGCGTGAGCCGCAGTCGCAGCCACAGTTGCAGTCGCAGCCGCAGCCGCAGTCGCAGTCGCAGTCGCAGCTACTCTTCCTACAGGAGCTACAGCCGGAGCTCATCGTGGAACTCCATCTTTGGGTCTCGCAGTCGCAGCCGCAGTCGGGGTTCTTTGAAGAAACGAAGGAAAACCCGGCGTTAATGTTTTTCTGTGCAGAGACAGAAACTACATCTGTATTCGTGGTCAGGACAGAAGCTGTAGGGGCTGATGCTTGGACTAAAATATCCCAGCATTTCTTCAAGGCCATCTGTCACTGAGATATTTCTAAAACGTTTTTACTTTTTGTTCCTGCACATCATCCTCTTGCACCAACAAGAGAAGTTGCATTTCCACATTAATCAAACCAACGTCCATGTTGAATACGTCCAACTGAGATGCAAGTTTGTGCACTTCTCACTAATTCTTATGTCTTAATGCTTAAAATTAACTTAATATGTTATTATGCAGTAATGTGGGAAAAAAAACAACATTTGGTTTAAAACCAGGCCCATGAAGCACTGAAATTACTTATCCCATTTAGTTTATGCCCTGATGTTTAGCAGGGCAGCAAACACGAACTGTTGTGTCGGGTCTTTGTGACACTGATTTTACACCAACAGATAAAGTACAGGGGTAACATTTAAGCTGTTTGATCCTGGCGCTCACAGACGACTTCACAGGGATCGTTATCAGGAATCAGGAAAAGGCTTCTGGCTCTGATCTCAGCACTTCACAAGACGGAGAACAAACATGTTTCCTCGGCGTAGGTGGCCTGACGGCGAGCAAACGGCCTGTCAGCTTAAATGTCACTTTAATTTCTCCTCTGATCAAGTGGAAAACAATTTAAAATGTCTGTCTAAAATACATCAGCGATCATATTTTCATGGAATTGCAGGAAGTTTTTCCCTCAACAACTATTTCTTCCTCTTGATCCTTTTCAGTTTTTGTCAGATTACAACCCGAAACGTGAATGTATTTCATTGGGATGAGCAGTTGGGACAGACCAAAACAAAGCAGCACATAATAGTGAAGCTTAGGGACGCACAATATGGACATCAGTATCAGCTGATGTTAGTCATTTTTTAACATGTCGACATGAAGTCCAATATGTAAAGCTGATATCAACAGCTGAAAATCTGTAGCCCCTTTTGCAGACTCTACCAGATTTTTTTGGAAGATTCCCCTGGATTTACTGATCAGCTGTCTTGTCCCTGCTGTAGATTAGCCTTACCACAGCATTACACTACCGGCATCATACTTCGTCATAGGGACAGTGTGTTCCAGAGGAATAGCAGTGTTAGTTTTCTGCCACAGATAGTATTTTACACATAGGACTGAATGATCAGTTTTGATCTCATCAGATCTTTTACATGTTTACTGTATCCTCCACATGACTTGTAGTAACTGCAAGGTAGATTGTTTTTTTGTTGTTGTTGTTGTTTTTTTAATTAGTAGCTTCCTTCTTACATAAAGGCCAGATTAGAGAATTACTGTTTGTCCTGTCAAAAGGTCTCATATCTGAGCAGTGGATCCCTGCAGCTCCTCCCAAGTTACCATTTGCCTCTTCCCTGCTTCTTGTGTCCTTGATGATCAGGTCTTGTTAAATTTACACACTCTCTGCTCCTTCAGATAAATGTGTTCCTTCCTTTGCCTTCGCGATGCCGTTTGTTTCCATGTTTTCACAGAGCAGCTGCAGTTTGACTAAGATTCATTTAAACACACCTGCACTGTTTACAAATTATGAAAATACTCAACCACCTGGCTATAACAGATTTTTTAGGATTATCAGAGGATGTGTCAAAACTTTTTAAAAGCATAAATATTTTTTCCTCTGACTTGACTATTGTCTGCCTCTGTGGGTTGGTCTTTCCATTAAAATCTCAATATACTGACGTTTTTTTGTAAAATGACAAAAACTGTACAAGCTCAAAGAACGTGATTTCTTTTGGATGTCTCTGTACTATGCTTAAATTACTTTCACTCATGCTCACACTTAACAAAATAAATAAATATTTGTATTTATTTTTTTAATCAGGTAAATGATGATTTAACTGATGTCCAACACAGATACTTTATTTCCTTTAATAGTTATACAACACTGAAACAAACATTAGCAAACATATTTATAACTTGTTTAAGATGTATCAGTGCTCTGTTCTTTTCTGTAGTTGTATGTAATGCTATTATCTCTTATTTATTTTCTTTTACAACTGTAACACATTTTGTCTGTAAAATTTTATTTATATATATATATA
>NW_015114238.1:0-58752 GCF_001443285.1 Poecilia latipinna | reverse complement strand
AAAGGTTTAATTAGATGTCCAGCAAACTCAGTAAAACAAACTGTTGAATTAATTTGCAGTTTTGGGTTTATTTCAGTTTTTCAAAATAAATGTTGACTCCCTAATGGTTGAGAACATCAAAATAATCTTCTGTAGAGTAAAATCCCACATTCAGTGAAGCCTTCACTAATTCTTTTCCCCATCTGTGTTATGACACTGCAAGTTAAGCTAGGAAGAGAAAACAGTAACTGCATCTGAAAAAGAAGCCAGTGATTACATTTGAAGAGTGTACTACAGTACTTAACTTTTGTTCACCTATTGGAATTATTGAGTATGCAAAGGGTAATTATTAGGAAATATTTTGGGCTTTTTCCTGATGCTCCTGACTTTAACATGAGGCTCAGCCACATTTTCAATCAGAGCCGTTCTTTATGTCTTCTACAGTATTTGTGACGGACCAACAACACATCCAGGGTTTCTCAGCCCATGAACACAGAATATAGGCACCGGCTCCAAGAACGTTTGTGAGTTTGCTTTTTGCCTTATGAGCCATTTCAGTGTATTTGGCCCCATGTTTTTGATCATTATCTCGGTGATGATCCATTTTTAGTTCTTTGGTAGAGTTTACTATTACTTCAAATATCCTGGTTTGGAAAAGTCAAGCCTACAGCATCACAGATGAGATGACAAGGTGCTTTTCCACATAATCATCCTTTGTTTCACCCCAGACTTATCCTGACAGACTGTTAATAATTAGCTTATTGTCTTGAGATAATATCTCATTTTCTTGACAAAGTTGCTTCATTATCTCAAGATATTTTTGCTGTACTTTCATAGACCAGCTGCTCATTAGACCATATATTTTGACCAGCTCAAAGAAAACAGGCTATTTTCTCCAAAATGTCACACTTTTCCTTCAAAGTTAATTTCATGGCAGCTCCATCTCCAAAACAGCTTTTGCTTATAATTAAGGGTCATGCTTCTTAATGGTTTCAGATCCTTCATCCTGTCTGTGTTGCTGCTCCAGGCCTGAAAGACTGCTGCTCTCTATGCACTCAACTCTCTCAGCTTATTTCCCTAAATGTCAGCTAAATTGGACAAATGAGGGAAATGTGCTGCTGGAAGAGAAAAGAAGTTGGCGCCAAAAATATAATACATATACCACAAGCTGATGGTGGCAGATGTGAACCTGTATGCTGGGGAGAAGATTTGCACAGTTGTGTTGATAAACTTAGTCAGCCAGCGATGCCCTCTCTCTCAGTTCTTGTGCAGACAGGAGTTTGAATATGTAATTACCGTGTTGTAAATAGGCACCAGGACTGTGTAAATAATACAAAATGTGTGTTTTTTTTTTTTTATTTACAGCACATAATTGGAGGCATATTGTAAACAGTCAGAGTACAATGCATAAACAAGTGACAATTTAAATGTATTTGAATATGATTTGGGGTATTAAAAAAGCATAAATAAGCTCTTATAGCAATAGTGATTCATTGTGAAATTATGCATTTTTATTATCGTTTTCAATATCTACAGACATAATGCAAAATCATATATTTTTTGTACAGCATGTGTGTCAATGTAAAGTCCATATTGTAATAAAGTGTCAACTGGAACCTCAACATAACATTCAGTGGCTTCCAAATGTCTTTGTTACCATTGAAATTTTTCACACTCTGTCTGGTAAAAAACAAACTCCAGAGAAAATGTTCAAGGGTTATGATTACATTTCCAGCGCCCTGTAGCCGCTCTGAAATCAACACGTTTTTGTAAGAAGCTCCATATAGAGTCCTGCTGCTGATCAAGTGCCATCGCAGTCTTGCTTTAAGAACAGAGAGTCAACACTTCCCATCTTCTCGAAGTTGACTCAGTCTGTTTGTTGTATCAATGTTGTGACATCAGTGCATTGGACCTGAAGCTCTGCGATCATTTCTATTAAAGATCAGTGAGTCATCAAGAGGGGGGAGCTCCACCAAACTCAGTTTGGTAAAAAGTAGGCTGGTCCTCTGTCAGCTGTTGCGCCTCCACTGTAAAAGATATACATTGACAAAATCTTGAAATCCTCATTTAAAGTTGTGTAATTAATTTCATTCAAATAAAAAGATTAAGAACTCGACTTGGTCCAGACTCTCTACTATTTAGCATCAAATAAAATATTTTAAGGGTTGGTACTGAAGTGGTGAAGTGATATTTTTTGCAGCGTGGCCGCTGTCCAGATCCTCCCAGTACTTTCTCGTCTTTTGCCCCTTATGCACCAGTCAGCTGGGAGGCCCCAGCTCAGTATAAAAGCCAAAGCCAGAGGAGAAAAATAACTTTTCCTTCAAAGTTGCAGCAGCTGGAAGTCTTATTTGGAGTTAACGGACCCGCGGGCCGCTGCGTAAAGGTGGTGCGCACTTAACGGGAGGCGTAAAGTTTGACCAGAGGCAGAGATTAGAGAACCAAAGTAAACTCGATTGCAAGGTTCAACTTACTGTACAAACAAAGAACTTTTGCGAGTCTAAAGTCCGCTGAAGATGGCAGAAGGTGACTTTTACACGATGGGAAACCGGCAGCGGTTTCCTAGAGACCCGTTTGGAGAATCGCCGTTCCGGGATCAGTCGCCGTTCCGGGATCAGCTCGCATCCCGATTCATGGAGGATGAATTCGGGATGCCGCCTTTCCCCGACGACCTCGGGATGGACTGGCCCGGTTGGGCTCGACCCGGCCGGCTTAGCACGCGCCTCGGCCAGTCGCCCTTTGGCGGCGGTTTACGCACAGGGTTCCCCACGCGTCACTCCACGGGAGGCCCCGCTCTTTACACCAGCAGGTACGGCGAGCCGTCCCCACGCAGCTCCCCCACGACCACAGGTGGCGAGCCCTGGAAGGTGTGCGTGAACGTCCACAGCTTCAAGCCAGAGGAGTTAAACGTTAAGACCAGAGACGGTTTTGTAGAGGTCTCAGGTGAGATGATGCTGACCAACAAAATGGTTTAGGGTAAAAGTTTGCTGAAAAGGGGAGATGAACCTTTCACCGGTGGGTTGAAACTGTCATATCTTATGCTCAGGGATTAAACTTTTTACTTTGTTTTGGCGCTTATAAGAGTGTAAATCCTTCTCTGTGACGAACTTTAACTTTTCATCGTGAACTTATATGTATATGTAGAAAACTGTCAAAGTTATTGTGTAAGTTCAGGAATGTACAGGAAGGATTTTTGAAATTAAGATTTGTTAAAAAGTTAGAATCAATAAGATATAACTTTCATAACTTTCTTGATTGGACCCTGACCAACTCTTATCCTTTTCTACTTGTCACATTCGTAACCAAAACCTTTCACACTTAAACCAATGCATTAGTTTATTTTATAGTTTGCTTTTCTGAATTAGTAACATTTTCATCAACATCTTTAAATCTATATAATTTTGTTTACAATTTCCTAAAAACCTCGTCTCACACTTTGTTTCAACTAATTGTGGTTCTGATCACCTTTTGGGCCTGTTGGTTACCATAAAATATAACACCAGCACTCTGTCCAAACATTGAAGTTTATGCAGATGACCTTTGAACTGTGATGAGGTTTGTATCGAACATAATGCAAACACGACATGATATGTTTCTGGTCAGAGTAATTGCCTGATAGGAAAATAGAGAAGTGTACAGATCAAAAATGTGCCATAGTGGTTTATGCTAATGTTACCCTGCTCCTGTTCACAATGACCTGTTTCGTATTGAACAGTTAATTTGACCAGAAACACTTTAAATGCTCTGCTGTAATGCCTCCTATTTTTCTTCTGCACAAAAAATAATTGTTCTACACATGTTGTTGTGACAACCGCTTAAAGTTAATCAAGTAGCATTTGCAAAAACACTGCACTATTTTGAGATTGCAGTTGTAAAAGTTGAAGCAGATGGTAGAACTTCACTTTCCTTGTGAGCTAAAACTAATTTATATCATATTAAAGTACAGGAAAGATGCTTATGACTTCTTAATAGATCTTCATTAAGAAATTATGAAATGTCCTTTCATAACTTTGCAGTTAATTAATCACCGCTTTAAGGTAAACTTTTTGCTTTCAATAAATCTATCAGAAAAAAAAACAACATTAAATTTGGGAGATAAGAACTAAAGATGTTTGTAGGTAAAGGCATAAAATGAAATCTCAAAAAACAGCAGATGAAGGGCCGAAACAGACTGCTACTCTGAATGACAACAGTCTTATGGCTTCTCTCAGAAGCTGTGCAGGTCTGTCCGGGAAGTGAAAAGGCCTCGGTGGTATAACATGATCTCTGCATTGCTGTTGAGTCCTTCTATAAAAGAGGAAGACAGATTTTTGGAATCTGGGACTTGGAAGTGGTTTGGCAGATCATAAAGCTCGGACACCTGTTTGAGATTCTTGGAGAATCACTCCCTCAGCCGCTCATGAGCTCAATTTAGATTTAAGGCAAGGCCCGTGACAACAGTCTCTGTTTACAATAAGATGGGAAGCTTGACGTCACTCAGAGAATGTTCTGGAAGGAAAGAGAGCCAGGTCTGTAACCCAGCAAAACTCTTACAGGTTTTGTCCCTGACTGCAGGAGTAAGATGCAGAAACTTCCTCCTGTCGATGCTTTATAAGATTAATTCCAGGGATACCCAGTTTTAAAGGGGGCACTGAGGACAGCTGCCTTCCTCCTGACCGTTCAGCTGTGAGTTTTTTATAAACACATTGTTGGTATGTCAGTTGGGTTATTCTATCGGCCCTATGTCTGCTCAGCCTGTTCTAAATCTGTGGCAGGGTAGGGAATAAAACCGGTAAGATGTTTTTAGTCTGTTAAAGGCAAAGATAATCTAGAGTTTGCTACAATTCAGAGATAAGTACAATTGCTCCATCTCATTTTGACAAAGGAGAGTGAAGTGGAACGTTGGACACAATTGTCTTTCCTAGCAAAATTGCACCAAATTAATTCAAATCATCTGAATTAAAAATGTGGAACTGAAAGAGCTTTCAAGCTCTCAATTACTCTGTTCAAGTGTTGTTCAACTAATAGTTCTTGGCTTTGCAACATATTATATACAGAGTTAATTAGTCAACCCTCTACAAATAAATCTCATTGGAAGTTTGGAGTAGATGGCGAAGCGAGCAAAGTGCCTACTTTTTAAAGCACAGCACAATTTTCAGAGAAGCACTTCTCTTGATTATATTTAAGAACTCAACATTTTAGTCCCTGATACGCTTTTCCTTCTATCTTCTAAAAAAGAAACCCAACCACCTTTTCATAAACTTTGGTTATAGTAGTGTTCTTTCTTTGGTAAAGAAAGAACACTATCTACATTTTTTTTTTTTGCATTTGAGTGATGGGAGTATGTAAAAGGAAAATCTTTGATTCTATTTCCACAAATGGTTTAGAAACAATCAGAAGCGCCAGCAAGGCTTTGAAGGCGTGTAGTTTCCCAAACTGGACTGGAATACTTTTAAGGCTCAATGAACCAAAAATGCTTGATTTATAAACTTTGTTTTTCTAGAATAAATTCTTGGAGTATGTAGTTCAAAACAGTCGTCCAGATTAAAATATAGTTTGATCCTTAAAACTGTGATAGTTTTTTAAGACACCAAGCAAAGCTCAATCTTTTACATCTTTTGTCCGAAAAAACTGTTAGTTCTATCCGTCCATCCGTCCATCCATCCATCCATCCATCCATCCATCCATCCATCCATCCATCCATCCATCCATCCATCCATTTATCCATCCTGGGAGATAATCTGCTAAGTACATCTATGTTTGGCTTTAGCAAACATGAATCTAATCTCTGAAATAAAATTGGATTAGAACTGTGTAAAAATTGTTCTATTGATCCAAAAATACAGACTCTGTTATGGTTATAATAGCTCTATAAATAATTGATACTTAATGCTAATATGTTATTTTTTGTGACTTGAGTTGTTTCTTTCTGCTTTACAGTTGGTAGACTGCTATTTAAAGAAGATAAGCATCTGGACTTGCAAGTTGTTTAAGCTAATTACACTTTGCCTTTTGATTGAATGTTGACTAATTTGTTTAAAAGGATGACAGCATTTGCTTTGGAGAAGTCTGGCACCCTAAGAGTAACAGTCTTTTGACAATTGCTTTCTGTTTGCATTTTGAATCGGTGTTGTGTTTTTGTGTTTCCTCTTAAGTCCAGTGAAGACACAAACCTAACTGATTTATTTCATTTTCAAAGAAATGTTTTGTGCACAAAAATGCTTAAGTGGGCTAGACTAGTGAGAGCTTGTCATACTTTCAACCCCAAGCATCAGTTCTTTAACTGTGAATGTTGGGGACACCCTCTCTCTAAACACAGAGTGAGGCGTTTTGGGAAACATTGAGGAGGAAGAATCTTGTAGAGTAACTCTCTCTGGGGATGAGTTTTACATCTGAAGTCATGCCGAGTTCTTCATAATAATCCTATGACCTCACTGATGATCATAACTCATCCATTCCTCCTCTGGGGCTTCAGCCTTAGTTTCTAGTGAAGTGCAGCTCTGCTAGCAGGTAGAGACGTCACAGCGGGGGTGTAAACACATAGTTTAACCTGACGTGCTCAAAGGGGCTGAGCGCAGTGACAAGCCACACTCCTCCCAGCAGCGTTGACATTTTAGCTGTCGAGGAGCAGCTGCTGGTCAGCTAAAGCAGTTTGCCTGTAATGAACAGGGAGAAGGTGGAGCAGGGTCAGTCCAGGACTGCATGTTCCTCCCAGCAGGAGATCCATCTGTGTCTGCAGAAGAATCATTCCGAGAATCAATCAAAGAAGACGGGGTTGATGTAGTTTGGCTTAAAACAACAGCAGAGCAGGGACTGAGCAATGGAAACTGTGTGTGTGCCAAGTGAACTTCAGTTAAATCAACACCTCTTTCACTGACGTCCATGTTTGAAATTTAAATGGTCACAGGTGTTGGGTTTCCAATGTGCAGTCCATGAGATTGTGTAATCACAGGTCAATGTCACGGTGGCGCCACCAAGAGGGCGACCTTGGGGGCAATTAGCGTCTTCAAGCTTGCTGATCTTTGTTTTTCCCCCAACCAGGAAAACATGAAGAAAAACAGGAGGAAGGAGGGATTGTGACAAAGAATTTCACAAAGAAGATACAGTGAGTATAACCGAGAAGGTTTATCTGCAATGATAAGAGCTCTCTGTCTGCACATTGTCAAGAAAGAGGGTTTGGCTACAGTTATATTTCACAGCAAAAGAAAAAAAAAATACAGTAATTAAGCATTGATTTTACCCTCCCTTAATAAAAGCATAGCTCTGTTTAGTGGAGAACAGGTTGATGAGCTTTAATGACTTATAGATTGACTTTATTTAACATTCATCAGAAAAATATTAGAGTTTAAGTTACTGACAGATAAAACTGAGTGAATACTGAAGTTAATACACAATGTTGGCTTTAGTTTTCCGTAATCAGATGTTTCCTGTAAGATTTAAGCAATTCTTGCCAAAAACTGAAGGAAACTCTTAGAACTGGTTATAGATATGTAAATGTGGAAGGAATCAAACTTTGATGAGGATCCTATTTATTTTCTTTGAACTTGTCATATTTTACAATAAAAAGGCAACATCTCAGTGTACTTTTAGTTTTATATGAAGGAGTCAGATAAATATCGTTCTTTAATATTGCTTGCCGCCAAAGTCTTTTATGTGTTATTTCTGAATGTCCAGAAAGTACAAAGTTCCAGTTGGACAATGAAAGGATTTGAGACATAATTTCTTTGTGTTTCCTTTTTTTCTCTATGGTTGCTATTGTATTACTAAGAGAAAAGGGGCTCTAGGTTAAATCACAGCTGGCAGAAAATAAATAAAACATCACAGGATAATTACACACCTCTGTCATTAATTAGGGCACACTTTGTATGTTGTTGCTCTGAAAAACAAATTATGTGGGTCTAAGTGTCAGAAAAAGGTTGTGTGATTTTTAAAATTATATGTCCTGTGATGCCCCTAAAGGATATGTGTTCCTTTAGATGTTGTACTATTTGTATGCTGCTGGTGTGTCCAAACAGAGATAGTATAATGTTAGCTGTTAGCTGTTTCCATAGTTCAGCACACTTAAATCAGATGAAGGGTTCATGCAGGACTCTGCATGCTGAGGAGGTAATTCAGTCAATGACACTACCTATTTTTGAGCAGAGACACATCTAAAAGATGCAGGATATTGACTCTTAAGCATTGGAGTTGAACAACTCGGGAATACTGCATGTATGTTGGGATCAAAGGTGTAGAATTTATGGTCTTTAACTGCTTTACAGCAAATTATTGCCTGCAGTTTATTGTTTTTCTTTGCTTTGAGTTTTTTTTTTCATATTTAAGGATCAACTCCCCTCCTAAATGATTTTGTGAGATAGTTATAACCTGGAATTAAAGGAACCATAGCTCTATACACATTTATTTTCTTGCTTGGTTATTAAAGAAAATCTATTGCGAAATAACAGGGGCTAGACAAGTGTGTGGCTGCAGGGGCAATCAAATTTTTGGCACTTGCTCCTTTCCTACACTATGCATATAGTGTTGCAAAAGATTCCCTCGCGTTATTATCTGTTGGGCCGTTTCTGCAACTTTGGAGGAGCGCTTGAATAAATTCTGCAGCAGTGAAGCTTATGTGCAACATGGGTTATCTGAGTGTCCTCTCACTCATGTAGCATAATGTTTCAACATATCTGAAGAGTCTGTGGTAGTCTGGCTATGTTGGAGATCAGATAGTGTATGCTACGGCCTCAGATTCACAGAATAGTAAAAGGATTCCTAGCTCAGCTCAAGAAAAACAGTCTCAGTTCATTTGAGGACACTGGATTGCTGCAAAACCTTTAAACTTGCACCTAAAATCAGCTTAGCTGCATTTCAACATAAAATCCATCAGTTATAATACTGTTGGTGTTTCCACAATGTAGTGCCTGCTTTAGGAAGATTTAAGTTAAAGTTTTGATCAGGTCTCTCTTAAAAAAGAGATTTTTATTTAATCTCAATGAGACATACCTGGTTAAATAGGGGTTACATTCATTCATTAAGTTAATTTCTTATGCCTATAAGGATTGGTAACAAAGATAGCTAAGCTGTTCCTTTAAGTCCATAAATATCCATACACTGTCTAAACCAGTTTATCCTTGCAGGGTGGCGCAGGGGGACTAGTTCCTATTTCCAGCAGTCATTGGTCGAGGGGTGGTGGGCATCATATGATTATATATAGCAGGAACTTTTTCAAATAATTGCTTTAAGGGAAGAGCGAAGGATATCTTTGATTCTGCTTTAAGACCAGATGACAAAGCAAAGAAACATTCCAACCAATTATTTAAGTTATGCTATTCTCTTAGCAGGGCCACTTATAAAAAGTCTGTGCAGATTGGGAGACTCCTCCACAATGTGCCCATGTTGCAGCTCCTTCAAGCCAAACTGGCAACACAGACAGTTACCTCAACCTGCCTGTCTCTGCATCTTGTCCCATTTAATTGTGCAGTAGGAGGACTTCAAACACGGAGAGCCAAATCCTTGGTGTGAATCAGCCTTTTACAGGCTCGTCATTCGAGTTCTGCTAATATTCTGCTAGCTAATTAAGCAGGTGCCCTGCAGCCCTGCACTATTCATATACAAAATTGGAACTTCATCAGATTGGGTCTGAGTATGGCTCCTGAGTTAATAAAAACCTCAAGTCAGTGACAGGCTAAATATTTAAAGGGTTGGAAGAGAGAGAAGTGGGGGATGGGATGATAACAGGTCATGTATAAATAACTGCCCCCAATGCAGAAATCCACTGGCTAACCACATAGCCTGATAAGCACTTTTGAGTTACGTGTGTAGTACAGCAGAGACTGTATGTTTAACTAAAATAGCAAAGGTCATGCCACCAGTTTGGCAGTAGTTCAGGTATTTAAAACAAAAAACTAATCAATAATTATCAATGTCAACTGATCCCCCTGCCATAGACCAGAGTCTAACCATGAAGTTTGTGTGTAACTCGTTTCAAACAAGCAAGAAAAACATCAGTTATTAACCAAAAAATGTTCAAAGCTGGGGGCAAAGGTAGCAGGACATTTACTTCCCCAACAACACATAACTGTGTCTCAAAAGATACGTGATAACCCTGGATGAAATGTCTGCTAGAGGTTCCACTCACATGCATACACACCTTGTTCTGTTTATTGTCTCCCCGGGGTTCAGAATCTCTACGAGGTAAAAGCTTGCTTGATGGTTTTCTGGCAGCTGTGCAAAATCAATGCCTGAGATAAACTGTACACTTGCCAAAGTCAAACACGCTCCCCAAACTGGAGACAGATGAGGTCTGTGCTCGGGGTCGACATCACGGACCACCAGAGTGATTTGACTTTGTCAGAAGTCGAGTCTTTGCTCTGTAGAAATTGGCTGAGTGAAGGTGGTGTGTAAACTCATAAAGGTTATTAGCATTTTTTTTACTGGCTCACACCCACCTTCATTTAAGTCTTAGCTGCATCTTGTTTTGTCACCAGAGTGTATGCTACAGTGAGTCTATGAATAGTAATATCAGGCTGTAGCTTTTTATGCAGACTATAGTATTTTTGCACATAATTGAAAGAGGTATGAAATCTACTGTACACAAGATAAAGAGCTCTACATGGTTATTGAGGAAAAGTGTGTCCAACGTCTTATTCCTATTTATTAATCTTTTGCTGCAGCAGCATAATCCCACACTGAAATATTTAGGGAAGAAATCAACTTTTGACTTCAGTATGCTTGTAAGAAAAGAAAATTTGAACTACTGTATATCATATATGACACAATTACCGGTAATGGCACAACTAGCAACTCTTGAAGAGAAGTATGAAACTGAATCATTCTTTATATTTTTTACACCTTTAGGTTGCTTGAGCCTCCAGAAGTGTTTATTTCTATACAATCCTGGGCTTCCTGTTTCTCTGGGGTGTAAATATGATGATAAAAAGAGGCCCATTTCTCTTAGCCCTTCTTCAAAGTGGAAAAGACAGTCGATGGAACATGTTTTTTTTTTTTTTGCAGATGTGTGTTGATGTTTGAGACCTTAAGCAGAGGAAAGTAGGAGTTCTGCCTGAAAGTTGCATTATTTGCACTCATTTGCCTACGTTTTTTTTTTCCTCTGTCTTTTCACATTGAATTTTGATAAATCAGAAAGTTAATGCAATTTAATTTGTAATTTTAAGTTTGGCATGTTGTCCAGTCCTAATGATAAAGGATGAGATGGTATGTGAAAAAGCAGGTATTCCACCATACAGTAGTGGCTTGTTTCAAAATGGGATAGTGAAAAGCTCAGTATGTTATTTTAAAAAGGCAGAACTGAACAAGGTCAGCACCGATGAGACCTTATCTATACTCCCTATCCCAAGGGTCTCACTAAAAAAAGCATGAAAGTAACTAGTGATTTAAATGTTTTTGGGGGGTTTTTTAATCAATAATGACACAACATAAAATGTTATTAACACTTGTCTAGATATCTTTATTGGCATTATAAATGTCCATCTTAAACTAGCAGTGACTGCATGAAGCTTGTTTGCAGTTTGAAGCTATTAAACCTTTACTGAGGAAATATGTCTTGCTTATCACTTTATATCTGTGTTTATGGTGCTATTATCTCTCTGTCTTAAAGCACAAAATGTGCATTTTTAAATGGATTATTGTCTCTACCAAGGTCTGTCCCCGAGCTCTTTGCCATATTAACTGTTTCCTGATTCTCTTTTTCCTCTGTTGATGTGTCAAATTGTACCACCTGCTGTGAAAGTTTGGACATTGGAATCAGCTCAAACTGCAGGTTATTCAGATGCCGTGTCCATATAGTTGAATTTTATTTGTCCACAGAGTGTTTTTGCTCTGAGCTTGTTAGAGTTTTTTCTCATCTTACCTCACAAAATGTCAGACTGTTTGAGAGTTTGTGAAAATAGGAAAACCTTTTTTGTTTTCCACAAAAAGTAACAATATTCAGTTCCAGTTTCTGCAGTGCTTTTGCTGTATTTCCCATCAGTCCTCAGTGTTTGTCTTCAAGCCTGTGGGCCCCCATTTATCCTCCCAAGTGACACTTCACTGCCCTTGGGTTGCATTTTATCTCTTTGGGGCTGCTGTTATCCTAGCTGTCAAAAATAGGATCAGCTATAACCCTGTTGATGCACAGAGTATTGCTGCATCATTATTTTATTTTAGACGATAACATTGATCTTAAAAACAGTCTCTGAAGTGGACCTTCACATCTCAGTGGAATACAGTCTGTGGTATCTGAATACAGAAATAGACATGACGTGATGTCTCTGTCTGAGGTTCATCAGCCTGCTCTGACTTGTATTTCACAGAGGAGTGGGAAGCCAGTGGAGGGTCTTCTCTAATTAAAAGGAGGGTAGATCAGGCGCCTCCTCTGCTGAACGTCCCGATGGCAGCCCGGTGTTTATATTAACTCCCCAAGAACAGTTGGCTGCTCACCAAGCACACCTACCGTATCCATATTTGACCATACTGGCTGACAAAGAGGGGAGTTTAAGTCTGTGTGTGCAGCTGCAGCAGCTTTTAGAGTTCATTTATCCAGCATTACAATCAAATCCTGGTCTGCCATAAACTTAAAGTATTTAGTATTTAGTAAGTAAAGTATAAAGTATTTTCTAGATGTTACAATTCTGATGTTACACAGACGTCTATCTTCACCTTATTTTCAAAGCAAGTTATCCAGTTCTGTTGTTGGAAAACAACAGCTGTAGATGAGGGAAGTTGCACATACAGTCCTGAAAATACGCAGGTGTTTAACTTACCTAGATTTAAAATATAATTTCCTGAAATTTGCAGTTGTTTTCTTTCTTGCTATCGGCAGTGGTTTGATGAGGGTGAGGTTTTATTGTAAACTAGATTTGCTGGATGAGAGATTTTTGTAGCATCTAAAATCCGTGGAAGCCAACAAGGACACGGTGAAAGTTTTTAACAATCTTCTTCAGACGTGCAGCACTAAAAATCCTTCAAACAGGAGGTTGTTTTTATGGGCATTGACAAAGTTGCAATAAAGTCTTGCAGTGCTGAACAATGTTTGTACAGCGGTTCCACAGAAAGAAATGTCACAGAGTTCTGTACGAACTCCCTGCTCTGTTCATCTTTTCCGCCCCATTCGGCTTCTTTTGTGTCTCCCCCATACCTTGCAGCATTCTGAACATACACAGAAGCTTTCTGTCAAGTAAAAAAATAAACTTAAATGATGCCCTCACATTTACATTCCCTCTCTTCTGTTTCTTCAGGATCCCCACCGATGTGGACCCCCTGACAGTCTTCGCTTCCTTATCGCCTGAGGGTGTCCTCATCATCGAGGCTCGGCAGACCCCACCGTACTACCTCTTTAGCAGCGAAGAGTCCCCAGGAGGAGAAATTCAGGAAGTAGAGGCTCCGAAACCCCAAGAGGCCCCAGCAGTCTAAACTGGCACCCCCGACTAACATGATCACATAAATCTACATAATCAGTTATGAGTTTGAAATAAAAACTGCTCACTGAACTGCCATCTTATTTAAACACTTAGAGAAGAAAATCTGAAATATTTTAGGGCAGGGAATTCCCATTGGATGTCTGTGTTAATATTTCATAAAACAGTATTTTCATACAACAAAAAGCAGGGATGTTATAGTAATACATTCTGTTTTTTTTTTCTTCCTCGAGTACAACTAAGACTATCAAGTCATATAACATTTATATTGCATAAGAAAATATTTAATTGCATCATCAATAAGTCGCAATTGGGACATTTATTTTGTAACACCTATGCAAAATCCAAATAAGTAGAAAGATAAAGAAAATTGGTTGACTTTTTTATTTCTTTATGTACACAACGAATATTTTCAATAAATAGTTTATAATTTATTTTATGTCTGCTTTTTATTTAAAGAATTTGTCCTTTATAATAAAACATAAATGAATTGAAGAAAAAACCATGGGTGATGTGATTTAATTACACTGTGTGCACTGAACGATACTAACAATTTTTAAAAAGCAACACTTTTCTCCATATATTGTTTTTTATAAGCAATATGGCTCATCACCAAGGGTGCCACTCTGTCAGGGGCACCATGTTGATCAGTAGCATTCGAAAGATAAAAGCAAGAAAAAGGTCAGACTCATCATGGATTATTCAACATTAGTCATAGACTGATTAGAAACACATTCTAAGGTTGATGAAACTTTATGTCTGAAAATGTAAAGAGACTTTTTGATGCTTTTTAGTATCTGCAAGACCAAAAACTCCAAGAATATCCAATATAAAGCTTGTTCAACTTTGTTCTGATCTGTTTTAAATCGATTACATATTTTGTTTAATTGATTCTTCTTATCTCAATATTGTAAAATCCTATATTAATCAGGTAAAATATTAATGTATTTTAATATACATTAATGCATTAACATATCTAAATTGTTCCATATAGCATTTATACCTGTTTAAACCTCTTTAGTAGACTTTTTCCTCCCCATTAGGTACCACAGGCCTTCATTGCATAATCAGGTGTTATAAATATCCCCACTTACTGATGATACTGTTTACAAATGCGAACTGCAGGGGGTGTTAAAATCAGGTTCCAAGTTAACAATTTGCGTGTGCAGCTTGGTGTATTAGAAATCCTTGAGTAGAAGGTTAATTCATCCATTTTAACATAGATCTGTTAGTGACACAGGGAATGACTGTGCCTTAATGTCTTTATCATAAAGAGGACCTGGATGGTTCATCTTTGTATGCATTGACAATATGTTGTATATATACATTTTAATTGGTGCAAAATTGTTTGATGTATTAATTTGAAGTGAGCATTTTTCTATTTATGATTGCATGCTTGCTTGATGGACAATTGACTTATTTGTGAAAAGCAGTTCGTTTTCTGCAATCCTCTCTGTTGATGTCTTTTTACTGAGAAATGCAATTAAAGTGTCCATCCTACATTTGTGTGTTTTTATTTGAAAATAAAGAAAAAAACAACATCAGTCACAGGCCTTGTTCCAGGGATCTGGAGAACCTGTGGCGTTACTGTTGGACAGCAGTAGGAACTGGGCGGCAGCTTAGTGAGGAGCTTGCTGGCTCCGATAGGCACCGCTGTGCGCTGGCTTCAGGATGGACACAACTCGCTCATGGGCCCTGCCAGGGCTTTTGAAAGAGGATGGAAAAAAATTGGGGCTGTTCCACTGACTATTGTGTGATGCAAAATAACGTAATCTTCTCTGTGTGCTGGAATCGACGGGGATAATTGGTGCAAATTTAAAAAGTTTCCAACCGGAGCTGCGCTCTGAAAGGATAAAAAGACTCTCTTGCTTCTGTGTTGGCAAAGACATTGTGTGAGGTGTTGCACTCACACGAACTGTTACATTTACTGCCGTTAGGTTACATGTGTGGACTTCACTTAAGCTGTTTCTATAGTAACAGCATTAGTGAATGAATTGTGCTTTTCAATGAGCAACTTATTGATGTCAAAGTGACAAAGAAAAAGATGTGCAAATAGAATTTGCACATCAACGTCATAACCTACTTCTGATTAAAAATAAATAAATAATGAGGTTAAGTTACTTTAATCTTGAACCATGTAGTTTTTAGTGGTTAACTTTAGATGTAATAGATCAACACAAATTTTACTTTCACATGATACTACTTTATTAGAGCTCCAAACACAGCAGGCTTTAATGGCGCTATAGCTAATGACAAAAAGGCATCTGTGGAGCTGGTTTAAGGCAGGCAATGCAGGCTAATACTCTTGTGTTTAGTCGGTGTGCTGTTGCTCTATGTTAGCAGCCTCCAGCTCCTGGCTTTGGATGTCACTCAGCGGAGCTGATCCCAGCTCCTGCTCCTGAGGGGGAGCGAGCTCCTCGGCTCCCTCTGCCTTCACCTGGATCTCTTCATCCACGACTGGCTCTTTGTGTTCCAGGAGCTTGGATGTACCCAGGCTTTCTTGGCTTTCTGGGACTTCGTGGTGCTCAGAAGACTTTTGGATGCTCTCTAAGCATTTATCTTCCTCAGGCAGTGAAGGATGGGACTGTCCAGCTGGCTTTTCTCTGGTTTCCTTGTCTCCCTGCTCCAGGCCAGCTGTGGTGCTGCTGGGCTGGACCGGATCACTGCAGGCCTCTAATTGAGACTCTTCCTCCTGACCTTCTTGTTTTGTTTCTTGTTCTCCATTGCCCTCAACCTCCACCTGAATTTGCAGACAAATATGAAAATAAGTGAGCATGTTGCTTACAGCTTTATTGTAATAATAATAATAAAAAAAAAAACTCAATTTAAATAACCACAGTATTAGGATATGTGTGAATATAAAACTCTCACCATTATTATTTTTGGTTGTTTTATATATTTGAAATATGTTTCAAATACAATTTCTTGTATTTATTTCAAAATATGAAGTTTTCTTTGCATTTTTGCATGGCATTCTGGGGACATTTACATTGCTTTCCTGAGGATGAGATGGGGGGCAGTAGTGACGAAAAGGAACCTTTATTTGGGGGGCGTTGCTTCCGGGTTGGTTTTAGGGCGGACTTCCTGTTTGCCTCAGACGCAATGTGCTGAAGGCGCCATTTCGGCTGTCATTCCTGAAGCCTGTTTTACTATATTTCAGATCAGTACACGGTGAAAACGCATCAAAACGTCTTTGTAATATTTTTACCTTTTATTTTAACAGTAAATAGCACTGTGTTGCAGTTTTTGTGCACCTTTATGCTAATGGTTGTAAGTTTTATATGTCGAGGTTTAGATTGACAGGATGCCAACACCCGCTGTGGAAGTTGAGCAGCGTTAAGAGATCGTGATATCTTACTAACTCCAGGTTTTAGGAAGTTAGTCAGCCACAAATGACAAATGTTGGTCACTCTGACAAGAAGAAACGAGCTCAATCCAACAAGTGCTTATTGGAAAGAAAGCCATTAAATCTTCTCTTTGTTGCCATGAACATTCCTAAGTGGAGTTATGGGAGATCCCACTAGTTGCAGGATCTCAGTATCTCTCTGCATTGAGACTTCTTGTAGTGATAACAAGCTGACATCAGTATTGAGGGAGATGTTGTCCAACTCTACCACACTACCTCCATCAAAATATGGTTAGCATTGGCAGAGATTACTTTTTCTTTTCATGGGTGCAATCCATATGATCAACTCTGCAACTCAACCCATAATTGTCCTCAGAAATGTGGCACCACTTAAGACAAAATAACAGGCTTTCAGTATAACAGTATATGATTTATTGCCAAAAAGCACTTTTTCAGAAGGAAACAGATTGGCAAAGCATAACTTTTCTTGCTTTTTGTGTTAATGTTGCTTGGCAACAGATTTCTCAAGCTAATTGCAGCTTGTCATTTTTGCACAATATATTATCTTACAAGTCTTGACATAGATTACTTCCACAAATAAGATTTAAGTATTGCTATTTCCATTTTTAGGTCTTGTTTTCAGCTCATCCGAGTGTTTTTATCTTCTCAAATTGAAGATTAAATAAATGAAAACCATATTTTACTATTTGTTAAGCTTTAAAGAAGTTTCATATGTGATAACCTTTATTGGGATGATGATGGCAGCAGGAGCTGAGGCTTCAGGAAGTGGAGCTTCTACAGTCAGGAAACCATCAACGGAGAGTGAGGACTCAAGTTTGGTAACGTTCACTTGAGCTGGAAGCCTTCAAATCACAAACTCTTGTTTAGACCACCACACCAAACACTGTTAACACTGAAACAAATGTAGATCTCTTTTATTTTTCTTGCTTGAGCATTTCAGAAATCAATTATTAATAAAATAAATAAGGGGGATCAACATCAGTGATAGCTTAATCCTAAATATCAGCAAGCTAATGTCTGTGGCTTCTTTGTCTACCTGTATTTTCTTGTAAAACATCTGGCGATAAATCCATGCTCGTCAGGCCTCTCCTCGTGTTTCCCTGGGGAAAGATTAGTGTTTATAGGGAGGTACACGAGGACACAGAAGAATCAAACGACACTGAGAAACCACTCAGCACAGAAATTAATTTCTTCCACAGAGCTGTGATTTTAATTTCCCCAAGCACGATATTTAAGCAGCTTTCTAAATTTGTAGCGTTCAGCTTTTTCTCCATCGCAGTTTCAGATGTTCGTCGTTTATTCTGTGAAGTGCGGGGAAAGTATTTTTAGAAGACTCTTCTCCTTCCTCAGATGATGATGTGAGATAAGATTATTAATGCTTTATCAGGATTAAAAATCTGCCTTGTGAGTAAAACTAATTAACACTTATGCCAGACATTTTCAGAGGGGTTAATTAACAGAGCAGTACCTCCAACTTCCAGGAATCCATCCCTGACACTGACGGAGATCTCCGAGGGGGAAAAGTGAGACACATCCATGCTGACCCTCCACTTACTGACCTTCTGACCGGAATGAGGCATCGGCTCGGAGATGTAGGGCACAAACAGAGGCGCCGGTAAGCAACCCGGCCAGGACCAGGCTGCCAAGCCCTTCTTGATCCAACGAGAATCCCCAGTCTCCAGGAAAGGCGGCAGGCCAACATCCTGACTGGAAACCCATTTTCTCAGAGGGTATAGAGGGCCAACCCTGTCATACTCCCCACAGGACATTTCTTTAATTGTCTGCTCACGCTCACTCAAATGGATACAAAGTAAACCTTGCTAAACGGCAGAGAGTAGCTTGTGGATTTAAAGATCAACAAAAACAAAGGAAATGCCCAAAAGCTAAGTGAGCTGACAGAGAAATGTACATAGGGGTTTTATATAGAGCAGGGTGTGCAGGCATGAGGTGATGGGCGTGGATCGTAAACGGTTACCTCTTGCTGACCGTGTGAATGTAATTGTTTATATTTATAACTTTTAAAGATGTGATGGCAAATAGCAGGAAGTTCACAGTGGCCGGGGTGTGTTTGAACCACTGCATCTGTTTCCCGAAGATCATACTTGTCACATCCCAGTGAACTCTGTTCTGCCAGCGATGACTTCGCTCCTTAGCCTGGTCATGAGCCAGTCTTACAGCCTCACCCCCTCCACACACACACTCTCTCTCCCTGTGTTTCACCCCTCAAAGGACACAGTGGCAGCAGTTTGTCTGAAGCATAAAATACCTCTGCCAGAGGCTGAAAAGCACAGAAAAGGCTGGATTTCTGTTAGCCACAGTATCGGTAGCACATGTGTATTGAGTGCACAAAGCTGCATCCCAACCCAATTTTTCTCTTTCTGTGCCGTTTCAACAGGATTATTATTGTTCCCGTTTTTATCAAGTATGACAGACATGTCAGTGATTCATTTTTGGAGCTGTGAGCTCTGATATCTTGGCATACTGTCCATTGGAGCACAAAACAGATGGAACAGATGTTTCTGACACTTTGTGCAATGCTTGACCCAAACACTGCATCTGTAGGATATGCTCTGAAGGGCTAAGTCAGGATTCTTTTTCTGAGTTTTTTCTCAATTTTAACCTTTATTTGGAATTTTTATTTTTAAAAATGTGCCTCCATGTAAATTAAATGTAATCAATTAACGTATCGGAAACTTGCAAAATCATAATAATTTTGTTATGATCTAATTGCCATTAGATCATAGCAATTTGTTTAAGGTGTCGTTATCATAGTGTATTCATTTCTCTCCTTGCAGAAAATGTGTTTTTTTTTTTTTTAAATCACCTTTGACTGTCAGAAATGAAAAACATTTTAAAAATCATTGTAGTTCTTGGAATGGAGCCAGTTTTCATGCCTGGTTCATTATGTTTTATGGTTGTGTTTGAGGACTCTCCAGAAGCCCGCTGCTTTATCGACTCCATTTTATAATGATGCTTGCTTGTAGTGCGACATTCCTTGAGTGTTTGTTTGTGTTTGATCATTTTCTTTAGGGTTATTTATATTCCATAGGTCATTTAGTCAGTTCATTTGTCTGTGCTTCTTATCATTGCCAAGGTGTTGCCATACTAGTTTATTCCCTTATCTTTGGTTTGTTTCTTTATTTTTGTGTTGTGTTTCTTGTACATTTGAATTTATTTTTCTTATATTACTGTGAGATTCAGTTCAGCTTCCTCTGTGTTAATTCGTCTGTCTCAGTTTGCTCATTGCCACAACTGTACCACATTTATTCTGATTAGTTTTTCTGGTTCTTTCGTCTCTTTACAACCTTTCCTTGATATTTAGGCTTCTGAGTTTTTGTTGCTCAGTGCTGGATTCTTCCATTTTAATGCCATGTCCGTGTTCCTTGTCCATTTAACCTTATGCAAGACATGTAGATTTTCTTTTATTAAATCTTCCGAAAAAAAGCATCTTTCTGCACATAAACTCTGTCTCTACCATACATGCAATGAGACTCAATTATGTCCATATTTCAGCAATCTTGCTCTTAATTGAAGTTTCAGTGTAACTTTCATTATTCCCTGCAATTTCTTAAATTTAAAACTCCCAGATTGATTTCATATACATCTCTTGACACCAAATAGATCAGTTTTTGCCTCATCTGTCGACTCGGACAGTAACACTGGAGTTCCAGAAATGTCCTTTTTATGATTGGTTTGAGCCTTGGCAGTTCCAATGTATAAACTTTGTCCATAAAAAAATCAATTAGAATTAATTGTACACAAACCCCCAAAATAATTCATGCCATTGATGAGTGTATGTGCATTTTTCATTGGCATCGTATGAACTTATTTTACATTTGTGTTACGTTGTAGTTTTATATTGTGTTCTTTCCTCGTAGAATCGTATCAAAAACGTGCTTTTTTTACTATAAAAGTATAAACCATCTTTCTGGTTGGCAATAAAGATTTTCTGACATCCAGGGCAGCCGAGTCGTATTTTAAAAATTGAGCATGAAAAGATAATGTTGAGGAAGCTGCTGATTGTCCCTGTAACTGAATCAGATAGTTAATGTACCAATTTATATTCAAAATTCAGATTTTTACCCCTATCTTCTCTCCTCTTATCTCTGCTGTTCTCCACGCTTAGTGAGGTTTATTTTTAGATAAATGTTGTGAATGTTTGGGCCTGCAGCTGTGTGAAGTATAAAGACATTTTTTACACTTGCTGCTGATGCATATGAAGGTTGCAGATGGAAATAAGCCACTTATTGCTTCCTTTCTCCATTGTTTTCTTGTTGTTAATTAGTGACAAGAGTTATGGTTGATCCAGAAAACACTCAGGTACCTTTTGAAGGTAAACATTGAAGCCAAGTCTTTACTTTTCAATACATGCAAATAAACACAGGTTTAGTTTTCTTTCATAAATGAGGAAAGCGGTGATCAGGAGATAAAGCATGAGCCGGTGGACTTATGAAACAGAAACAGAAAATTAGTATTGATTTTGAAATATAACTCTACTTGTAATTTTGATTGATCGCACACTAAGGTGATTCTAGCAAAAACATATGACCTGAATTATTTTCAGCCATTTTAATCAAAGTTTTTCAGTATAACTTTAATCTAATGGGGTGATTTAAATTTGAGGGGGGAAAGACAAAGCACATCATCTGGTTTTTACAGTAATGGTCTGTTTTGCTGATTTTTTGTATTTTTTTTACTTAACTGTACAATTCTACAAATTTTTACCAAGATTGTAATGGACTGGGAAATTATAGTTTAAAAAATTGCTTAAGGAGTAGCTACAATTGCTCACAGAGTGTTGTGAAATAATAAAGCCATTTTTTTCTAACTCAGTGATGCTTGGTGCAGAGCGATGCTAATGATCCTCAAGTTTTATATATTCCTGTCCTGCTGCTTTCCCTGGTACCAACTGGTACCAGGGATTGAGTTTATGGCATTTGGCTTTGAAGCCAAGTGCCATAAAATTTATGTTTGAGTTTTTTTCTTTCTCTAAATAAATGTACAATGCTGATTTCACAATATTTTGTGGAAAACTAAGGACTCCCCAGCAACCCTTGGCCCTCTTCAAATCCAAGTTTTTTACTTTTACAAATACTGTCACAAAACTGTAGTCAGTGTGAATTAACACAATCCGGCTATTTCATTGTTGTATTTCATTGTAATTTTTTAGAGATCTAAATTTTAGTGCTAGTTCCCATTATTAAGAGCTAAATTTAGCTCTTAATAATGGGACTCAGTCAAATCCCATGTAGATTTGACTGAAGTAAAAGTGAAAAACCTGGTAGGTTACAGGAAAGTAGAGACTAGGGATGTTGTTACTCTTGAACAGAGTGCTATAGATGTTCAAGACTCTTTGGACCAACATTACATATTTGTTATATTTTCAGCTCATGCAGTTCACTTTCACATAGCACAGAGTCAAACGATCTAAACTACTTGGAAAAACGTTTTCCCCCTCTTGCCTGTGGTGGCGCTGCACCAAGAACTACTGAATGAAACAACACAAAAACCTCTGAAGAAGACATGAGTGCAACTTCCTTCTTCACAAAATATAAATTAAAACGGAGTAGCGTCAGAATTTAGCTTGTGTGGGATTTCTCTCTTGTCTTTGGTAAAGGACCACAAGCCATTTCTCCCTCTAGTTAACTTGCGCATTCACATCTTCCCAAACAAACCAGACTTTTGAGACAAATGAACTAGAGTTTGATTAAAGCAGACTAAAGTAAAATGAATGCACCCTTTATTTTGGAGACATATGAACCAAACAGAAACCAGTATTCCTATATAGGATTGAAAATCTTTTTTGTTTTAGCTATCCTTTAAAATAAATAAGACTAAAGTCAGATGTATGACAGCTTGGTGGTTTATTTGAAGACTTGTGAATGAGACTGAGACCTCAGAATGTGTTTTCTCACATGGGTTTCATTTTGATGCCTTAAATCAGGATTAAATTCACAGCTCCTCGGTGGTTTATTTATCTCACCCCAGATAAATGCTTTAATTCTGCAAAACCTCAAACGCTCTCTTTCCCAGCCATACATGTTTCATTGTTGGTGATTCATCTCTTCCCAGCTGGCAGCTACTAAGCGTCAGAGAGCCTTAATGGTCACTCCTGTTTTTCTTTCTCCTTCTCTCTCTCTTGAATCCCTCTCCGGTGATATTTTTATATCTCTTCGTGTCTGTCACCCCTTTCATTTCATGGCAGGGCTTCTATCTCTCAGTCATCAGTCTACCCCCACTTTCCACCGGCTTCATGCATCCATCCTCTCGTTTCACTGGATACGGCTCATTCTCCATTCTCGAGGACACCGGATGTGTTGCAGATTCTTTTTATTCCTTGGATGAACAAGATTCTTTGGACTTGTAATCAAATAAAAGAAAAAGCACACTTAGGACACCGGTTTACTTTTAAACAGTCTCTGTGATTTGAGTAAAACAGGATCTTTAAATGTCCTCTGGGCAGAGTCACATTTCCTAATCGGTAAAAGAGATTCTGTCTCTGATCTCCCACACTAACCAAATACATTTGAAGTTGGACATTGCCATTTGTGATATGATTACAGCCACCTTTGTTCATGGGAGGTCTCAGCAGAGGCCAGTTACACCAAATCAGGAGGCTTCAGACAAGCTGCCACAGATCCATGGTATATTAGTTGATAATGCATCAAGGGGGATGAAGTGTCAAATGGCTGCTTTGCTCCTGTGGACGTTGCATTCATCATAGTTATTGCGAAACTGGAGCAGTTGCGGAAACCGGCAGCCTGGCCTGGAGGATAAAGAGAGGTGGTGGGCATCAAAAGTGATGCATCAAGATGGAGTTGCTTATCTGTGGAAATATATTTTTTGGAAAGCATAGTTTTACTTTTTTTATTGTCACGAGGATGAATCAATCAATCCGCAGCAAAGCTGTGATTTACCATAAAACAATGTTGCCTGAAGAAATGTGCTCTCAGGATCGTTGTCAATCCACAAGTACTGTAGATTACAAAGGAAGATGAAAATATTCCCATCTGTTGTTGTGTGTTATTGCATTTATATCAGCCCTTCACAGTGTTGTTAGAACAAATGTGATACTTAACCGCTTCTTTCAGAGCTGCTGAATACACGCTTGGAGCCACTTGGCAGAACATTTTCTTAAAGAACCAATTTTTAGAGCAACATGAATTTTGTCTGTGCATTGGTGTGCGCACATATAGTATTCATATGCTGAGATCTCTATTCCCACTGAAGTAGCAGAAAGGCAGCGGCAGTGTTCCGCTTTGACTCGAAAGAGATTTGCAGTAAATGAGCTCATCCATCAGCAGACGCATGTGGGGGACAAGGGGATGATGATGGAAACGGAGGGGGTGAGGAGGAAGATGAAGAGAGACAGCAGGCTGGGGGGAATGGGGGGTGAGGGGGGCTGTGGACGAACAGAGGCAGGACTCAAAGAGATGCCTCACATTAAAACGTGATAGCTGTGGCATTTCCACACCCTGAAACAGAATTTCTTCTCCGTTTCTTTGGATGTTTCAGCTTGAAGGCTCGAGTTCAGACTGTTCCTCGTTGGGATGGTCTGAAGATTGGCCATGTATCTGAAAAGTCATGACATTTAGGAGACTGTTTTCAACACAAACATGTCCTTTTCTGTTGTCGGCTGCACTCTTCATTAAAGTTATATAACTTTTTATTTATTGTCAGTAAAATGCATATCTTAAAATGCAATGAAGTGGTAAATATGAACAAAGGTGAGCATGACAAAGATACATTTATTTTAAAATGGGGATTATCAAAGCTTGAAAATCTCCAATACTGGACAACAGCTGGGAAGTGATTCTGTAGATGACTGAAGAAAGTTAAACCCTTGAATCTGAATGGGGAGGGTGGACGTCTTTATTATACAAAAACATAATAAACATAAAATAGCAGAACGTATTTGCTTACCGATCCAAATCATTCCATTCTGGTGTGTCAAAAAATAAAACAAACTCTTTAGGCTTCAGCACACGGAAACATTTTGGCCTACTCCATGTTGCAAACATCCAACATTTTTTTATTTATTTATTTTAATCCATTTTATTTTTTATAAAATATGATGAATTCAACACAAGCTCAGTATCTTCAGTGAATTTTTAGGCATCCTGACTTTGCAGGGTGATATGCAGATGGCTGTCAAATTTATAAGAGGTGATGCATCACTTTTACTCTTTAGTTAGGCTTAATTTATCAGTAAATGATAAATGGTGCCATCTGATGGTTTAAAACTTGGTGAACCTGATGAAGCACAGTACCAAGCTGAAGGGGATCTGATCACCATCTATTGGTTACATTAACAGTTCAGGCTTAGCAACACAAGACCGATCAGATAAACCGAGTGAAAGTGGATTATTATAATTTAACGAATCGTCTCTGTTAACTGGTACTTGATTAAGACTGGTTAGTAGTAATTTGAAACTGACTAAATGGACTTCCTTGCTCAGGGTCTGTTGTTTACGTCATAATCCAGTGTGTTCTGTGTTTTATTCTGTGTTTGTATTTTCTTGTTTTTTGTTAATACCTGTTTAAACGTTGCCATATTGTGCTCAGTACCCTTAGTAATTCTTGTTCAAATGGTCTTGCCATAGAAATTCATTTTGCATTGAGTTTCTTAGTTTAAAACTGCATTTTGTTTCCTGTGCATTTTGATTTTGCTCCTTTAGATTGGTGTTATTGTTCCTCTTGATTTTTCTGCTCAGCTCTGTGTTGGTTGTTGGTTTTCCTTCGGTCTACCTGTTTACCTTCTCTCCCAGCTGCAGCCTGTTACTAATGAACCACCTGGTTCATGTCAACAATCACACTCCTCAGTATTTAAGCTCCTGGATCTTCATTGTTTGTTTCTGGACCCTTCTGTTACCCAGTCTGTTTTTCTGCCTGTGTTAATGTCTGACTCATCTGTTGGTTTCCTTATTTTTTTTAATTGGAAGAAACCAGAATATGATGATTTAACAAACAAACTTTGGAGTAAGAAATCTATTTTATATCACCATTAATTAACTGTTTAATCTGATATAGTCTAAGGTAAGCTTATTTTGTATAGCTGAAATGAAGACTGAGAATAAGTACATGAATATTTAGACAATTTAAGTGTAATGTTTCATTTCTGTACTTCTATTAGTACCCTTCTGGTTATCAGGCAGAGTACAACTGCTTCAGTTTGCATCTTTTTTTTGTTTTGTTTTGCTTTGTTGTTTGCTTTAATTTATATCTTGGATTTCTGTATTTTAGTTTAGTTTTGCTTGCCACACCTGCATTGTTTGTCTCTTCATCTCAGCACATCCACTATCAGATTTTCTCCTGAGACTTAGTTTCCTATTGGCCATTCTCGCATTGCTTTGCTGTTTTGATCTTCCGGCTTAGTTGCGTCTGATGCTGCAGAGCTGTTTTATTTATTTATGTAAGTTTTGAATACTTTTGAGTGTGCTTGTATCCTTAACACCCATGAAAACTCTTCAATATATGCCTTTTCTGAGGTAGCAGGAAAAACTGAAGCAGAGACTTTTTTTTTTTTTACACATTAAGGGTAATTCTTTAAAAATGTATTTATATTTAATAAATCCCCTGCTTTATTTACACTACTGTTATGGGTTTTTAAGTTTTCAATGTCCAAAATTAACACCCAGCCAGTATTTTTTTAAAGCCATAAAACTATAAACTGTTTGCATGTTATTCCTTGTACTCCATTTAAAAATCACATTTTCTTTTACTCTCCTGGGATCTATGGATCTGTTCCACGGCGACCGCAGATAGCAGACCATCCCATTAGCAGCAACCCCTCACATTCCACACATGGGAATAAAGCTGCACAGTTAATAATCATACCAGCACATTTGCTTTCCTCCAACACTGTTGATTTGCATTTGAGAAAACTTTGGTTTATCACTCATACATACAAAGAGCTCTTTTTTTCTTTCTTTTTTACAAATTCTAGCAATTTTTTTAATTGCCTTATTGTTTCGAAATAAATCTTATGTTTCTGTCCAGTGGACTTGTTTAGACAATTCTGATGCAGCTTATTTCTGGTCTGAAGAAAATAGGACAATAGCTTCCTCTTGCATTGTGTTTAGCATTGTCATTTTATCCTTTATCGATTCATTTTGACTCAGTCCTGTGTAACTCTCTCTTATGCAGGCTGGTTTTGAATTGATCCTATGTTGGGTAGTACAGAACTGTGAGAACATATGTTTTTTCAGTTCAAGTAGTTTATTCTGCTCGTCACACTTGGATGCATCAGACAAAAATAATCAAAAGAGTTTTATTAAAGGAAAAAGCTATCCAAACTAATGTGATCCTACGTTAATGTATAATTGACTGCTATTGTTACATCACAAATTACTGATCAACAGCCACACCCACTTGACTATTACCAAACCTGTTGAACCATAAAGTAACTTGTTACAACATGAAGCAGCTAAAAGACCCCAAGAAGCAACATTTCGCATCCTGATGTGAATAACAACTGTCACTATTGGGGATTTTTTGGATGCTCTGCATCCTGTGATGTAAAACAAACTCAGCATTTCACAAAAAGTACATCCTACTGAAAGTGGAAGTTTGATGGTCTGGGGTGGCTTTGCTTCTTCAGGACATGAATGGCTTTTTATATTTGATGGATAATTGATGGAGCATAAATTGGGTTCATTCACCAAGTTTGGCTCGAGGTCCATCAGGTTATCTAACAGGACAGTGGGTCAAAGTACACAAAAAGAATGAAGGTTTCATAGTCAAAGACTGGACATGCATTCCAGTAGAATGAAATGTTGTGGTGTGACATTAAATTGCATGGCTCCATAAAAACAATTCTGTAATGAATATTTTGAAATAACCAACTTCAACCTTTCAAACAAAAAATGATCTGTAATCGTTTACTGTCTGCAGTTATAATGAACTTTAAGCAATTTTTCACCCTGCAGGGTAGAGGATGGGAAGTTTCCCTGCAAAAATCTATGGCATTTGGTCAGGTGTGTGTGTATGTGTAGGTGTGTGTATGGGTGTGCAGGCCCCCTAACCCCACCACAGGATGTAGAGACAACATCCTTTGGGGGCAGCCAAGGGTACTTCCAACTGCCTGACATTTCTGACAGCCTTTGATAGAGCTCAGAGTGCTGAATAATTCATACAGGTGTTATGGGGATAGGCTGCCATTTTCACAGTAGAAACTAACCCTCCCCTGAATTGTGGCTATTTATCCAGGCAAGTGAATACAGTAGTAATGATTGTGGATTGTGATAGCTTTTGGGGTAAAATGGCAGCCCATTTTCCACAGATCAGAGGTTGAAAGCTTTGTCATGTCGTGGTTTCTGCTGCCTGGAGCGCAACTTTTAACTGTAAAAAGCTGGTTTTGTTTTCCTGGTGGGTTAGTTAAAATTTAGTGGAAATAAATGGAAAATATTCTGCAAATGGTGTTTTTTTTCTGTATTACAATACAGGAGAAGATGTCATCATTGAACATCTAAACTTCTTTATCACAACACAGTTATTTTCATTCGGTTCAGTGGGAAGTTGTATTCAAACTCTTGAATTGTAGTGTAGAGTTTATCCCGACTCCTAATATAAATCAACGGTGACTCATGACGCAAATGCAAGGAATAAAGATGTTGAAAGCCATTTATTATTGTTCTTTAAAAAAATCTGAATCTGCTGAAGTCAGTATTGGCAGGTCAAAGCAAATCTTCACAAATACCTGATCTATACAGTTTGGTGTAAAACACAAATGTAAACTCAGTCTCTTCTTTTACATAGAGAGAAATATTCCAGCAAATGATCCTGTGTGCAAAGTCTATAAAATCATTTTTATATTTCAAGCTTTTCTTGGCGTTTTGTCTCAGTAGTCACCCTGCAGCCTAATGACAGTGCTATGGCTCCTACCCTCGCCTGCGCTGCCGTCATTTAACACTGCAGCAGCTTGTATTGTCATGCTCTGCCATTTGTTGCTGGCGACGCTGACATGAAGCGCCCGCATTCTGCTGTCAACGCTACTGTAAGTCCTTATATTTGTCATCTTGTCACTAACAGATGTTTCTGACAAATTGTACTCTTCTGGTAGATTTTCAAACAGAATGAAATGATTAAATGTGTTTGCACACGTCCCACATTTCTGTAGCTTGTTCATCACATCCAAATTCATCTTGCTGCTTCCTTCCTTTAAACTGGATGCTGAGTACACGCAAACTGGAATATTATGTTGTGATGCCAGACGAGAAGCAGGGGGAAGATTTAGGCTGATCCACAGCACTCTGGTTTGACTAATTACTGTAAAGATTCTTCACCTTCCTCCATCTCTTATCTGTTTTGTTGCCTGGCAACAAGCTCCAATTCAAGTGCCTTTCTGATCAGATCTGTTTAAAAAGTGTCCCCTTACACCAGCACCACCCAACTACTTCACACAAATGCCTTCACCATCTAATTTTCAGTTTCTGATTTTCTACAAAGTTATTCTGTTAATTGCCATCTTGTCCCACTGGGCAAATAAAAATAAAAACATTTTCCTCATTATAATCCTTAGCTTTATTTGCATGCATTTACAGGATGAATATCAAACAATGTTTCTCTTTCAGTCAGTTTAGGGCGGATTCTTAAGTCACTGATTATTTCACTGAATATGTATATTAACCACAATTATTCACAGTTCAAGTTATGAAAAACGTTAAATTCAATATCTGGATTTTAATCATGTAGGATATTAAATATTGTACAAATGTGTATGATTATGAATCCTGACATATTTTTGCAAGAAATAAAGACACATCCGTTCAACATAACCTGGACTGCATAGCCTACAACTAAGGCTTTTTAACCATTACTAAATTGTACAACTTTGAATTAAAACAGTAATTAAACTACTGTAATAGCAGCTGGTAAAAATTTTTAATGGAAGACTCAAGAAGTTCAGGTAATGTTGGTGTTTCTAGCCTTTAAAATAGTTTTATAAAATCATCCACTGTTTGGATTGTTAAACGGGTAAGTAAGAAGTAAGAAAAGTAGCAGTGCAAAACTCCCATGAGTGGTTGCTTTAAAAGCTTCTGGATTCATTATGATCACTTTAATGTTTTCTCTGTTTTGCCATGAGGCAGCCATTAAGTCATATTTTAGTACAGAACATCAGTTATAAATGGCCCCTGGAGAAAATATCTTCTTTTTCATGAGTTACATAAAAGGAACAAAACAATGTCTTGTATAGTCTGGATCGACATGCTCCAGTTTTCCCTTCTTCTTGATGGTTCTCCAACAAATTTCATTTTGCTTGCATCCTGATAATCCATTAATTCTTCTCACTGTCTTTCATTTTTTGTCACTTCGGTGGCATCATTTTTATGCTGCTTCATTTAGTCAGTTAACTTCTTCTCTGTTCCCATTTGAATATTACGCATTTAACTCAAGTACATGTGGTCACGCAGTCACATATGCACGTCAAAGATAAGCAGAAACAAACACACTTGCCATTTTGTAGATAATCAGCATTTTTTTCCTAACATTTACTGAACCAAGAAACAAGAATCACTTCAGCACAAAGCGCTAACATAATCAGTCATGACTGAAGCAAGGTCACTGAGCCACCGCCCACACTCCTGGCAGCATGCAGCCACTCCTGGGGAAAAAAAAAAAACAACTTTCTGCACATTTCAAGCTACGGGTCATTAGCAACGCTGATAGAAACACATTTTAATTAAGAACTGCTGCATTTTGGACTATGTAGACCCATCAAAAGATTAATAATATCAAGGGTGTGGTGATATGCAAATAGAACAGACTTGCCTTCCAGCTAAATGGGTGTACTCTGCTTTATTAGCATGCAGAAACACAAGTGCTCGGTGCCCCCCTCCAAGGCTGAAGTGCCTGACTCCACTTGTAGGCGAAATATTAACAGCCAGCTGCATGTCAGTCAGCAAATAATAGCGAGAGCAGCAGAGAGCTGGAACATATGCAGGTTTCCATGCCTGCATTCAGCTTTTTAAAAAACAAAAACATAGACAAAGTTTTGCAGAGAAGAAGGTCATGAGCAGGTCGTAAGCATTTTGCAACTTTACTTTGGCTCAGAGCCTCATCTACCAGAACAGTCAACGACTGCAGCTTAGGAAAATGACTGCAGTCAAATGATGTATAATGCGCAATGTTGTGTTTTGCTATTTTGCTGATATGAGGCCTTAGGCATCTTTTCCACATTTGTCAGTACCAGTAATATTGGAATTCTGTGCACTTTGCCTTACTGTTAATAAGGAGAACCAGAAACTCAACATAATTTGGTGCATGGATCACAAACATGTGGCTTTCCATATTCATTACTGGTCCTGCCACATGTTGACAGCTCCCACTTTAATGCTCTTTCAAATGTAAAATCTGTACACAGCCAAATACGGAGAATCAGGTTGATCTTCAACCTCCAGTGTTTTATCGTTGCGGTATTTTTCTTGCTGTAGTTTGGTGTGGAGTGCTTTAGATAGCAGCTCAGTCTATTCTTTTTGAAATACCATCACTGATCTAGCTTAGAAACGTTGATCAAATCTTAATAGGTTTGCTCTGCAAGGATTTTTGATTTTTGCAAACTTTTACGTGAGAAACCAAACAAAAACTAGGACCTCTACTTTATCTAAAAATATTACAAAAATCATGTCTGGTCTTGTGATCCCAATATCATATAATAGCTTATTTCATTATCTGGATGTATAATTACACCCTTAGTATCATATTCTCTAGAGTTCTGCTTGTGATAAGCTGATAGAGAGCACATATCTATATTATTTTATAAAAACACTTAAGAGCCAGAATAGAACATTTTGTGACGTAAACCTAAAATTCAACATACAGTCTATGTATAAATATAATTTTTCTGTATATTTTGAAGATTATTTCCTTGTTTTTCTAGCTATAGAAGCTCTCTGTCATTTTCTTTATTGTACTATAATGTGACTTGTATTATTAGTTGTTTGACGAAATCTTGCTCATTCCAGCAAACCAGTCCTTTAAATGATTTGTTGTTTTCGGAAAGTGGTTCGAAACGATGAGCTGAATTTTAATACAAATCAAAGTAGATGTAGAAGTTATTTGCAATTCCGTAAAAACGCATCAATCATTTTTATCTCTGGTGTATAATGATGGAGCCAGTAAGAATAATACGAACCAGATCAGTTGTGTGTATCACCTCTGTGTGCCAATTTACTCCAACATTTATTGCCTTTTCTCACTTTTTTGTCAGTAAGATATCTGTTTTCCTTCCTCCTTTTTATTTCCCAGGTTTATATTTCTTGGCTCATTTCAGCCATCAGTCACTGAAATAAGATGAAACTGCTGTCATTGGTGTCAGGAATGTATATTACTCATCTCATGTGAGAACTTCTGCTTAAAATTAAATTCACAAAATCGAATGTAGACCAACTCAGGAGTGTTACTGCTGTCGTGGTTTGTTCTTTTGTAATACTTGCTTTGTTCATTTGATGATGTTGCATTTATTTTAAGATTAAATTTCACATTTAATACTTTATTTAATGTATTTAATGTATTTGTAATCCCCAGGGACTTGAGTGGTTTGATCACAATTTCTATTTTCTTAAAAAAAATAACCTTTTTCATCTCTTATAAAATCCAGTAGGGCAAATTTAAGGTTCCCACCTGGACCCCCTCACAGCAGCCTGCACAATGAACTGCTTTTCCTCACATTTTTCTTTTAAGAGAAAGCAAACTATTACTGAAGTTATTAGGAAACCCTTAGCACTGTTGGTAGGTCTCTTTGGTCAACAGTTGCTTCGTTGTCCTGTAATGTCTGCAACAGGATAGGAACAAGAAGAAGCCCATGTCAACAATATTTGAGTGAAAGTCAACTTCATCTGGTCAAATATAAGTTTCTTCCATAACTCTCCATTTAGGTGCTTTTATGCACTCTAATTTAGATTTGATTGAATGTGTGTGTAAAGGATTATTCATGCTTTGAGAAGATAAGCCCGCCTGCTGCTCAGCTGAATCAGACAGGAAATGTAAAAGAAGATGTTAAAGTCAAGGTCTGCGATACACAACGCTCTGCATGTTCATCCTTTGCAATAAGTAGTTCCAAATGAAGTTCAGTCAGACTAAAATTAATTAATTCATCTTCATAGCTCACCAGCTAAACATTCTGAAATAAGTTCATAGCTCAAATGAACTAGTTCTCATTCATTTGTCATATTTTGTCTGAAAATAAAAATGTATATTTAGGCCATGACATTAGAATAGTGATTATCTCATCTCCTGTACTATCTCTGTTTTATTCTCGTGTTTATTTTACTCACAGAAACAATATGTTATGCTTTCTATAACTGTTATAAAACCTGCTCTCACTGATGTATTTTAATACTTATGCAGTCAGAAAACAAAATGTGACATTTTGACTGAAAAGCACTTCATTTGGACTAAGTTTTCAAATGCAGTAACTTTTAACCCGTCACATCAGTTCAGATTTTAAATTAGTTTGTTGTTTTGCACTTTAAACTGTTGTTGCATTGTCAAGTTAATAACTTGGGAAACATTCTTTCATTGCACCTTTCTTGATTTTTAAATACCCAAATAATCAAAATGAATCCAAGGCGACCTACACTTAAAGTTGAAATACTTCACCGTCCCTCTTTAATAGTCCTGATTAGCTGCCAAATTTTCAGTCATAAAACAAAAATGGTGCTTTTATAGCAACTATACAATAACTGCAATGATTAAATCCAGTTTAATGCATCAGTTTTAGTGGTTATTAAATGAGCACATGGTTGAAATGCTTACATAGAACCATGATGCCATATGTGTGCAATGATACCACAATGAAACACATGCAGTGTTTGTCCTTTATCAGATTGGTAGATATTTTTGGAACAGCTTTATATACATATGACTCAGAAGAATTACATGATCCAGAATAAAGTTAAAAAAAAGCAACAGTCAATAAACCCTAAGAGTCACTGCTCTTATTGGAGGCTCATCATCTTTCAGTGTTTGTTGTTGTAATTTGTGTCAGACGCGTTCTCACGCCACAGCAAACGGAGCAAAACAAACAAGCAGATTAGTTAATATTTTATGTGAACATCTGACAGTGACATGCTTTCATTATGTGTTTTCTTCATGCAGCAGCCTCTTTTGATGCTGCACAAAACCAGAGCCAAGGTTTGTGAAAATTTTGTCTGCAGATTATTTTTTTCTCTGACAGACCTGCGTTGTTACACACTCAGAGCGGACAACACACACACACACACAGACAGTTATCATAGAGGTGACATTTTAGGTGTTATGCTTTGAAAATGCTACGCACTGCTTTGATTTCAAGGTTTTGATGCAACACTACCAACAATATGTAATGTGTTTTAGGCATCAGAGATGCACTTCTGCTTGTGTCGAGTCTAATGTGAAGGCAAATAATGGAATGGCTTCTAGTTCACCTTTGACTCTGTAATTACTACCAGTCTGAGGGAATGATAAGGTCTTAGCATTGTTGGACTGTTGTGCAGACCTATAATGATGCAGTGAAGGATTAGTGCGCTGCAGGTCTGAAGGTCATCATATTGATGGGGTAGTTAACGCCTGGCAGCGCTTTGTACTGCTGGAAATGACTCAGCGGCTCTCTGCTCACGTCTGTTGACTCTTTATAAGCAATGCTTCATCACTTTGTCAAACAAATATGCTGGCATTGAAATACTAAAATACTATCAACATCTTCAACTCTGATGCGTGGCAAACTGCTCAGGGTCAGCCCAGGCTGAAGAGTGAAGACCCATCAAATGCAGTTTTCTTAACGATGGAGCCTCTGTAGTAAGACATTAAGAATCAACCAGAACGGTTGGTTGATTTTTGGTCTTGCAGAGTTTTCCTCTAATAAGGTTTTCCACATTTGCTGCTCTTCTGCAACATTTTTGGAGTCTTACAGATCCTGGAAATTGTTGAGCGAAGGTTTCCTAAGGATTCTTATTTTAGCTTAAGACATCAATGCACCTTAAATGACTTAGCATGGTTGAAATCGAATGTTTGGCATGGTCACCTGGTTCCAAAATATGATTCTTGTAATGAAAATGAGAGCCACTTTTAGCACGTTTGCCAAACCATGCTGGGCCCTGAATGCTCACTCACGTTTGATTTTTAAAGCTTTGTTTTAGCATTTACTGTATATATTCTATATAATGTCATTTCAATATTACAGACAGTTTGATAAAATAACTGAAGTTGTAATAAAATGCAGTGTTTTCCTTTTCTTTTGTGTTTATCTTTGTAATGACAGAAATCCTGTTTTTAATTTTTACATGCAGTGTTTAGCGGGGAAAAATCTAGATTTTTCCAGCCTGCCATACATTTCCTCTCCGTTTTTTGTTAAAGCTGTTTCTAGAACGTGTTTTTGAGCCAGACCAGTGGAAAACACCAACCGCTGTCCAAACACTGTTTCCTGATGTTGTGACAGATCCTAATCTAACAGGCTGTCCTCCTGACAGAACAAACAGCCTTGTTGATAATGCAGTGAGCTTTGAGTGAGCGAGGCCGGCGACATTTATATGCCAGCCGGAAAAGGAGGCAGAATTCATATTGCCTTGATGTATTGGGAGTCATCGCAGGAATGGATGTAGCCATGAAGCTTAGCAGCATAAAACTGTCACCATGATCAACTGTGGCTATTGACAGCAGGTGACATTGCAGCCAAGCTTTCCTAGAGATGACACATTGTGCATTAGTTACTAACAGCAGCCTTGTGGTTTCTGTCAGATTTCCACCTGGACTTAACAAGAAATAACTTGGCTGGTTTTGCTGTATATGGCATCTATAATATTGTCACTTTTCAGCAAACGAAACCATGTATTATCAACGGCATTCTGTGTTGGAAAAATCATTCTTGCATTTGTCACATCTAGGCTAGAGAGTTGTGTCCCTGAATAGTTAAAGTATAACACAGCAAACAGAAGCTAGTTGTTTTGTTTCTTCACCACTTTGTATTTTTACTTTTGTAGGCTCAAAGAGGAGTGATTCTTCTCATAACTAAGTTGACAACCAATAAATTACAGTAGTTTACAGTCATTTACTCAAAGTGCTGGATTAGCATAGCAAAGTAGTTATTATGGAAATAACTTCCATTCCGTTTGTTTTTGAATGATTTCTCAAAATTCAGCTTATTCATGGGGAATGTGAAAAATACTGTATCTATAGGGTGTGCTCATATTTTTCACTCTTTCTCCATTTCTTACACTTACAGTTTTTTCAGACATTTTCAGGGGGAAAAATTCATTGCTATATAAAAATATTCCAAACTGTTCTCTCAGAAAAACAAAAGTATATCCCATAAACCAAAAAGTCCTCCGGAGTAAAATGAAGATGTTATAAAATGTTAGTTTTCATGTACAAAATTTCTACTATTAAATTTAAGTTCACAAAGATGACTTTGATGACTATGATATATTATGGGGATCTGCAGTTATTACCATGTTGACCTAAGTGAGCCGAGTCTATTGCATGAATAAAACATCAGAGTGAAACAAGCAGACTACATTTCTGGCATTTCTTCAACCGGGGCTCATCACAAACGATGAGTGGAACAAACTCTTTAAATTCCAGCATGAATAACAAGCCCACAAGCTCCTCTGAAATGCACTCCAGCGAGGCGCTCAGCCAGGACAGCTGCTGCGTGGCTGTTTTACACTCTCAGTTCCATCTAGTTTGATACCATGCGGTGGTTTTTGCACCGCTCAGATTTCTGAAGAAAACACAATAATGAGTTAGTAGAACTGGAGGCAATTTAGATTTATCTGCTGCATGTCATCTCAGTCACTTTGAAAATAGCAGCACCATTATTCAGAAACTTATTCAAGTAATTTCCATTCTCTTGTGAATAATGGCAAACATAAAATATACGCTTATCTGTTGTTTTGCTTCAAACGAGTCTCTCACTTCATAACAGTATATAACTTCCATTTTCAACTACACTGAAATCTGTTTAATATCTAAAGTTTTTTAGATATTCAGCCTATTAAAAAGCTGAATTGTGTTTGTGTGTGGTTTAAAAATAAAAAAAGCAAATAAGTCCAGTCTAACTCCTGCAGGGTCTGCCCTCTCACGTCCTGCTGAGAGTAGATTATTCTCAGGGTCAAAGGTTACTAACACCCACACACATTCACAAACTGACGGGTGATCAGATAAGAAGATGGATTTTTAAAACTAGCCTTAAGGTGGATTTTCATCCTGCACATCCTGCTGTTTAAAACTCCTGGGAATGATTTTCACTACCAGATTTGGTCTCTGTGAACCTTCAGTGAGGCTGATTCGGATGTCAAATTTAATTAATCCTGGCTTTAGGAGTTCAACATCTTACATTAACTTTTTAAAATAAATCTGAGTATGTAATATGTGATTGATGGTGGGGAAAAAACATATTTAACAAAATGGAGTTACTGGTGATTGTAACAGGTGTGTTGTACTAAGAAAAAGCTTAAAACCACCTGTGGTTACTTTGAATACTGCACTGAAAAAGTATTCATCCCTCTTAAATGATTTCACATTTAGTCGCCTTAAAAGTGCGATTTCCGTTTGTTTTCTTTCCAACAGGAATCTTAAAAGCATGTCAAGCATTTCTTCACTCTGACATCAATAAAATCCAGTTTAATCAGTTGCTTTAGGAGATAAAGTCACATTAAAACAGAGCAAAGTTTTAATTTTGCAATATGTGAAAGTTGCACCTATAAGGCATGTCATTTTCTTCTGAGGAACCAAACTTCTTGATCAATCGTTCTCCAAATGTTTTAAGAGTCTTTTAAAAGTTTTTGTTTGACTTTTGGCTGCTTTTTCACTCATGTATAGAAATTTGCCATGTAAATCATTCAAAAATGCAAAGTGCCTTGCTCAATAAATAAAGCATATAAAAGTGATGTCTTTAATGACACATGATGTAAGAGATACTTTATTTTCATCTGCTGCATGGCAGGTTTTGAAATTGGTGCTTGTTGGCGCTGAAAATCAAATTTTGTAACATATTTTTTATCTTTGCAAATATGATTGGAATAAGACCAAATTAACTCCCTATACTTTTCAGCAAGAAATAAGAGTTTGCTTAACATTTTTTTATCTATTTTTGCACTTTAACTTGACTGCCGGGTCAAATTGACCCGAACAGTATCAATGTAACAAGTAGACACAAGGGGGGTTACAAATGTGTAAAATAAATAAATTTCCAATTTATATGTAGAGTGCACCTACTAAGACAAATAGAAAAAGCTTTATGCAAAAAAAAAAAAATACTTCCAACTATTTTTTTTTATTTTAAACTTTAAAACGGGTCAATTTGACCTGCAACAGGAGGGTTAAGTCAATAATTCTTTAATATTGATGAAAACTTATAACTAGAATTAAGAAATTATTGACTTAAAACAAGCAAGTTAGCTTTGTCTTATTTCAAGGATACTAATATTTGCAGTGGAAATTAGACTAAAACTTCTTGCCAAGATTTTGTATTTTTGCAGGGAAACAATAAAAATCAAAGTCCAAAGACAAACTTTACATAGCTTGGAAGATATATTAAGTAAGATCACAAATTACAAAGCAATGAGAAATCACCCATGATGTTTTCATTCATCTGCAGTTGAAATAGAGTTTACTAATGATGATTGATGCCACTCCTTGAAGCTCCACTTCCAAGCTCCGGACTGACACGGCCATCAGCGTCAGTCCATGCTGGCCCGGTGAGTAACTTCTGTGAAGTTCTGTTTCTACGCGCGCCGCCTCCAGTCACTCTGCGTCCGTGCTGCGGAGGGCCTGAAATGAAGTGTGGTGGTGATCTGCAGCTGCAGGCACAAGCTGACTGGGCTGGATGAAAAATAAAGTCCAGCGCTCCAGAGGGGGTCCAGGCTCAGCAAAGAGATTACATTCTTCCATCTTCGTGCCCCCACCCTCAGGCGCCGGCTCCTGTGATATTGGCCCACCACAGGCGGTCAAAAGTAAGGAAAATGGAGAGAGAGAGAGAGTGCAGAAGTAGCAGCTGTGTGGTACCTGAGCTCAGATGTTGAAGGATTGCTGTTATATTGTATCTTTATTCTACTATATTTCCTTTAAGGCAGATCCTCCCAAGGTTACATTTTACATCTCTTTTCATTAGTTTTTCCTTGCCTTGATATTGATCTATGATGATCTTTATGATCTCCCTCCCACTCTCATTCTGTCGGCTTCCTTCTTCTATTGCTTTCGAGAGCAATAAAAGGTGGAGACGAGGCAATCTTGTAATTTTTAATGCTGTATCTTTTTTGTAAGTGTCAGAGGAGACCTGTACGGCGAGAATGGATGTTTTCATAAAGTTTAAATATGTCTAAGTCTTGGGTGTAGGATGTGCAACAGGAACATTATCCCACACCGCTTGTAAGGCATGAATATTTTATAGAAATATAAAACACACTGCACATTGAAAGGAAAAGAAGTAAAAATTTTAAACCAAATAATATTACCTTACATCCCCAAAGGCACTGACTGTGCTTCCAATCCAATTTCCAAAAAAGACTTAAGCTTTATGATCCAGCTGAGGCAGTAGGACAAGGAGAGGATGAACTGAAACATTATCCCAAAGTTACGACTCTGCAGGGCCTTCTACCAAGCAAGCAGCTTCAGTGTTGGACATAAATCTGAAAAACCGCACAGATTTTTTATTTTTATTTTTTTCTAGGATACAGAGAATTATTATTTTTATAAGAGCCAGAACAACTCTCAATCCGCTGAGGCCACTTTATGGTCGCAGAAGACTCGCAGATTGATGATTGTGTGACAACGGTAGCGATTGTTTTCTTTTTTTAAAGTGTAATTGAAGATCCAAATGATGCTCAAAAAAGGCTGGGTGGGAGACACACTGATGTATATTGTGTGACTGTCTTATTCTTTAATGATCCATCCAAAATCTCCTGCCTGCCTCTCCTGTCACAATGAATTATGGAACCAATCAGGGCTCAAAGAAGGATTTTTTTTTTTTTTTTCTGAAAGAGAATCGGTTTATTTACTCACAGGTTCCAGCCAAATGTACATTTTTTTTATCAGTATATCATTTTACTTTGGGACTTTTAATGATTTCTTTAAACTATACTCTTTTTAGATTCAACACATAATGAAAATTATTTTCTTCCTACAAACACCCATTCCAGTTAGATCTTTGTTCCTGTTCAAGTTGCAGACAAACCACACTATTTGGGAGTTATCCATAAGCTTCTTGCAATTATTTGGCTGAAAACCTGATTCCACTCATAAATCATAGTTCATTTAAATTGGTTGATTTCCTGCCATAGACCATCTTTTAAACATAACCTACACATTTTTAACATTCTTGAGGTCATGGTTATTCTAAAAGCTGTTATTAGCCTTCCAGTTTTTACGTGTATTTAATATTAAAACCTTTGAAACCTTAGAAAGTGGAGACAGCTCTCCACTTTCCAATTGTCTGTCTTATTATAAGGTGAAGTTTAGGACTCCTCCTTTGTGCCATGCATCACTGCCTCTCCACATTCTTCTTGTTATTTTGGCCAAACAGCTCAATTTTGCAGATTTGATCTAAACCTTCCCCTGCTAACGGAGCGTCCAACATCGTATTCCTCCCTTGGTCAGCTGGCTGCCTCCCCAGGGGTTTGTCATGCAGCTTCCGCTCCACTACAAGAAACTTATTGTTTTCTGTGCATTATTAAAAACAGATGAAAAATTATTTTTCTTCCAGGAAGCCAAAAATAAACGTACATTTCCTGGAGTAACAGAGCATGTACTGCACAATCATTCTTCTACTATCATCTTTTTGCAGTTTTAGAGAAGAAACTGTTGGAAAAATTTGATCAAAATTAAATCTACCAATGTAAAAAACTCAACTTTTGACAATCTAACCCACATTTTACTCTCCCTGGATGACAAAAGAGCTGAACTTGTTTGTTTATGGTCATATTACTATGCACACAATGCCAATCCTGTGACAGCACAACGTGGATTATCCATGTATGAAACCACAGGCTGAAAAAAAAAATCTCAACCTTTTCTTTTTTAATATTTAATCCACATTTTTTTTATATACTTATCGTTATGGCAACATGAGATAGACTCAGTCTTCCTGAGTGCTTATGAACATTTCAGTTTTACATTACATCTGTAAGACATGCGTTTTCCATCCAATCAGGTTTCAAGTACCACAGTTTAATTATCAAGTCGATTCTGCACCTCAGGGCTGGATTTGAAAACAGCCTGCAAGTCCGTTCTTCCTGCCCAACACATTACTGAAGTTCATTAATACTCTGGCAGCCAACAGCAGCAAATCACAGAGGTGAGGTGGCAGAATGTGGCTGAACTCCTTCCCCGAACTGTCCAGGCTGCAATAACAGCACATTCACACCCGGTTGTTGCAATGAAGATTCTTGATGATGGGAGATACCGGAAAAATTGGATATGGGGGAGATTTGTTCACTGTCCCAATGTCCTTGAGTGGTTTTAGTTTCCCATTTCAATCATTTTGACACTTTTGGAGTTCAGGAAAAACTCAGATCACAGCGAGGGTCCATGTTTGCCCAAAAATCATCTTTGAAAGTCAACCATTCGCCACATTAGGGGGGGGGGGGGGGAAGAGAGGGAGAGAAATCCTTCTGTGTGAAAAGCGCAGCGACACAACACACACAGAAAATATCATAACGCACAGAGAATCTAACGTACTGAATCAGTAAACAGAATCTAAGCCTTTAATCCAAAGATATTCACATAATCCAGAATCTTTTTACTTGAGTGATTTCCACACTGGAGAAGAGAAAATGTGTGACAGCAAAGGACATTTGAAGAACTGTTGCTCCTGTTGCTGAAGTGCTGAGCTTCCATCCATCCATGATAATTAGGCTGATGGCGGTGTCGCACACACTTAAGGATTGGATATTTTCTGACAGACAAGCAGGAGAGGGAAGGGCATGAGCAAGTGGAGGCGAGGGAGAGGCAAGTCTGGCACCTTTTCTGTCTTAGGTTGAAAAAAGTTAGAAGTTTCGGCAAATATCAAGCGCAGATGTCCTCCAAAACGACAAAAATAAGCATAAAGATTTCTTAGAGAAAAAGTTGTCCTTGTTTATAGCTATAATTTGTCAGCATTGCTAGCATTACTTCATCCTTTCTGAAACCATTCTAATTTAACCAACCATGCTGAAAAAGAAGTAACAAAATGTAATAACCTGATTTTTTTAACTATATAAATGAAATATGAGATCGATGCTGTAGGCGGAGCTTTCACTTTATTCGAAAAGCACAGGACATCTAATTGACCATCTTTCTCAAACCTCTACGGACATCTGACTGCAGATTGGAAAAAATAAAGGAATAATTCACCACATTATTTGATTTGTCAAAAGCCGAAAAGCACTGTAGAAGTGTCAAAATGTATCACACTGTAAAATTGTTGTTTGTAATCAACACAAAAGCTTCTCTGGCCCATTTTACTGTCAGGACTCAGGAGAAGCTACAGATATTTACTTCAATCAACTTGCATCTTGCTAACGTCGGTGGTCTCTCAAATTGAAACAATTTCTGGTTTTCCACAAGAAATATACATTTAGATCTACTTTCCAATAGATGCATATATAAAAATATTGCTTCAGTGTAGATAATTTACATTGGAGCAGGGAGAGACACTGTTTCCCTCCAGCACTATTGGAGGAGCAGCCATTGCTTGTTAAATGTTAGATATGTAATTTTTATTTTACGTGGAACATCACCTGAACCATCATGGATGTGAAGTTGATGGGGGGGTTTTTTTCTCCTCTTGCTCTGGGTAATAATACTATCTTTTTGAGTTTTAGTTAAATGTGCTGATGGAATATCAACACACATATCCATGTTTTGGTAAAACAACAATGAAGTGTTAAAGTACTGTGCAAAACTTATAAACTTTTCTTTTCTTTTCAAATAGCAAGGTTTTTAATTTTTTTAAAGTTTTCTTATCCCTTTATCTGTGCGTGACAGCACTTTTAATCACAGATTTTTTAAATTAGCTAAGTCTAGTACGACAATATTAAGAAATAAATAATTAACGCTCATGTCTATATGAAGAAGGGGAAAAAAATTAACACATTTGAACTGATAATCTACTGTTTGCCAAGTAGAGATTGTTGGTAATCACCTTGTTGCTTCTAAATTACTATTCTGCATCCATTAAAATGTAAACCACAGTATTTTCATTTACTACATACATATTGCATATGACATTTTGACCTGTATTATAATTAATGTTATAGAAAATATAGATTTTTTTTGCTCAGCACTTAGAAACAGACTGAGTCAACTTACCCCATGTGGCTGCCTCCCATCATGCTCTCCTTCAGGAATCCCAGTAGACTATAATTAGTAATCTGATCTTCCTACCACCGTGCCACCCCCATGGAGATTACAGGTTTCATATCATTACCTCCTGATGAAAGACGGTTCAGCTAGCCATTACTGCCCGCTCTCTTGTCAGAATGTTGTTTCTTCTGTTTCCTCTCCATTACTCTCTCCTTCTTGCAGCTTTTCTTTCTCCTCCTCCCTTCCTTCCCCTCTGCATTCATGAAAGGAGTCCAAAAATCAAAGGATTAATTCGGCGTCATTGGTTTGAAGCAATTAACTGCTGTTCCAGCTAATCCCCAGAGTTATGCCTCAAATCCAGAAATTGGCCACTGAGGATGTGCAGCTTTGCCCACATTTCATTGTTTTGTCTGGCGAATGAAGTTGAAAGAGGCGTTATTTACTCTGAGAAAAGGACAAACGTAGCTTTTCAATATCTTTAATGACTAAAAGAGATCTAAACTTTGGAGAGTTAATAAGTTTTGTTTTTGCATTTCAATACCTCCTTGCTATGGATGGTTTTTGGAGCATCGATTGTTAATCCACCACGTTCATTATTAAAGCAAGAACTCATTTATTTGATTTAAAGCAAACCAATTTGCAAAACCTATTGGCTTTAACAAATTTGGCTTCTGGTTTTTATTGCTGTTCCTCAAGAGAAATCTGGTTGTACGTTTTAATAAGCGCCCCATATCCCTGATTTTCCACACTGTGATTAATTTTGTCACAGCTCATAGAGAAGTTGAATCATTTAGGCTGGCATTTAACACTTTAATGAATGTTTTATGCTCTGGGGAAGATTTATTATGACATTCATGTGAAAAGTGGAATAAGCTGCTGCTTCAGCCCTTACCAGGACAAATACTGTAGTTTCTTTGTGTAATAGCCAAAGGCTAACACAAGGGGGAGCAATATGATTACATATTAAAGACCATCTCAAGAGGAAGACAGTTGCTTTTGAATTAGTTTATTTTTTATTCTCTTTTGCAGTTATGCAAAGTGGTAGATAAAACACCAGACAAAAACTTGGTAAAATATAAATGTTCTGCCTAAATTTTACAAACTGTTAAATCATAAATGACCTGAAAACTAACCAGGATCAGTCATGTTTGAAAGTGATTATGGAGAAACAGTTGACAGGCCAGTTATCTGAATATGCAGAACCATACAATATAAAACCCATTCATTTATATCACATTGTATCAACCACAACCACAAACTGCAATATATTTTATTGGGGTTATATGTGATACACAAAACATAAAGCATGACTGGAAGTAACAGAATATATTGTTTTTTGAGACATTTTACTAATAAACATCTAAAAAATTGTTTGTATGCAACTTTGTACAACCACATTTTGGTGCAATTACAGTTGCAAGTTGTTTTCATAGTGGTATTATTCTATACTGTATTTATATAGCAAAGACTTAATGTATTGTAGATTGTATTTACAAAATACTTCAAGTCGGCTCTGATTGATGGCGAGCAATAGAACATTAATTTTCAAGTCACAGACATTTAATCCAATTTAACTCAGTTAAATTTCAACTTCATTAAATTTTCTTCCATTTTGTTTAAGCACTTCCTAGTATTTTCTGTTCCAATAAAATGTATTAAAGTTTATTAGAATGCAGCAAAATGCAATAAAAAAGGAAAAGACACAGTTCAATGGAGGAATTATGATGACTTTTGCAAGATGCTAAATATTAGACTGTCTTTAAATTAAAAACAGCATTAAAACACTAGAGTACACCTCACCTTCATTACAAGCCTCCTGCCGCACACTGTTGTCGTTTCCCTGACTCCTATTGGTCGACCTGGCTGCACTCTGCCCATGTTTGCTTGTGTTTGTAACTAGATAAGTTCTGCATCTCCTCAGATTGATTGCCATGAAATGCACAAGGGACTAAAGTCCCTGGCAGCACTCCTGTGACCTCGGAGAGAGACTTTGCAAAGAACAGAATGCTGTGGGAAACATTTCTGAAGTGGCAGCTCACAATGCAGCCGCTGCTTTTGGTTTGTGGTGACAGCCACTTAATTAGCAGTTCTATTTTTATTCCCTCATCTCCTTTTTGTGCCACTGAAGGCCCCAGTGCTCGTCAGGGAATGATTGTAAAGAAGGAGTAGAATGTGCTGCAGATGAGGAACCAAAGGGCGAGCAGTAAAATGTTATCACAAGTGCTTTCTACAACCTGACATTTACTCAGACTCTGAAAGCTGTGATCACATGATTGCTGCCCTTCAATAACTGATTACATTTGCTTCAGCAAGCACTATTTCTCTGCAATTATGAGTGGGCATGAACAACAATATTTAGTTTAAAGTTTTACTTTGCACGGTGAATGTGTTTCATGTTTATGCTGTCTGAATGCTGTGCTAAATTTGAATGCATTAATTTGACTGGACCAAGTCAAATTTGTTCATTTAAGACAAAACTTACCTTACATGACAAGAACTAGAATTTGTATTAGTGTTTTTTCTCTTGTCCGGTGTCTTTTGGTGATTTTTGACTGAACCTAAATTTAATTGAACTTAGTTAAACGGAACTGAATAGAAATGAACTGCGCTAATCTGAACAACATTCAACTGACTAATTGCACTAAGTTGAACTGAACTGATCTGAACTGAATTCAGCTGAACTGAACTGACTTGGACTAGACTGAATTCAGTTGAAATTAATTGAACTAAATTGATTTGAATATAACTGAATCGATCTAAGTTGCACTGAATTGAACTGAACTGAATTAGCATGACTTAAACTGAATTGAAATAAACTGAGTTGAACTGAAATTTACTGAATTGTTTGTATTCAACTGGACTGAATTGAAGCACAGCATCAAACTCCGCCATAAAACACTTAAAAAATTATACTGATGTGTAACTCCTGTATACTATTAAATATCTTATATAATTAACATATCAGTCTTGTAATGCATTATTCTTGTGGCTTAAGTGTAGGTTAAATAACTAATGAAATTTAACTGAATTGGATAAAAATGAACCAGAATTCACTTAAGATAAACTTGAAAATGAAATGAATTAATTTCAGTTTAACTCATTTGGAATAATGTTGTGAACGGCTTTTGGACTGACAAAGGACATGCAACTGAAAGTGACAAACAATATCAAGAAACAGAAACTACAAATTCATCCTTAGCCACAGATAATATCAGACAAAAACTATAACGGAGAAAAACCTACACATTATTATCATGGTTATTTGTCTTGTAACCTGGATAATTTAGAAAGAAAATCAGGAGGCAGACTTGTTCAGTAATACCATCTCAAAGCCTTTTTAATGCTTTTCAGAACAAAGGTCAGAGCTTTGAGATGCCTTTGAAGAAATTTTATCTTTTGTTCCTTTATGTTTTGTTCTCTCCCAACAGGTTTTACTTGTTGATGCCTTCCTCATTTCTGGTTTGTCATACACTGAGTCTGGAACAAACTTAGTCAGTGCAGAGCAAACCAAACCAGTACCACAGCTCACAGTTATCCCAGATTAGGAGGTGGAACAGCAACCACACCTACAGTTCTTAGAAAATATGGGCAGCTAAAGTGTTTCTTCAGTAACTTTCCTTATTTAGGTCACTTTTGTAAGCTGCCCATGAAAACAAAAACAACAGCAAAAGTAGTTTTGCTGCTGGTCACTTTTACTTATTTTGTCACATTTATAGAATGTGTAAAAGGACTAGATTAAAAACCTGTGGGTAATCTCCTGACTTTGTTGTGATGGTCATGTCCTATTCAAAGTAGCCTAGTAAATACCAGCCCTTTGCTTTTACGCTTTGCTTCATACAGACGGTTTGGACCCTCAGCTATTGAGAGACAATTGTGGCTCTGATTTTACCCAAAAGCTAACGTTGTGCCATGATGTCTGTAATGTGGCAGCTATGCTATTAAGCTTACCTAACATCGTATGCGCTGTAAACAACCACTCCTTCCTGTGAAGAAAGAAGTGACGAGCCGAACAACATCTTTGCCACCAATAAAATGATTTTAAACATTCCTCTTGGTCCGTTGAAATGCGAACATTTGGAAGTGCGGACTGAACGGCTTCATTCACTTCCTCTGCTGCTTTTGTTAAAATTACAGGCAGACGACACTGAATGAAGTCCTTCAGTCTATGTTGGCCACACTTTCAAATATTACATTAGCATTAACAGCTGCCTCGTTTAACTCAAAGTTGTTATTTACAGCGCAGACACTTTCTGGCAAGGTTCAAAGCATTAAAAGGGAACATTACATATGTGACGGGGAAATGCTAGCAATCAGGTAAAACTTAAAACTTCAACACAGTCCAAACCTCCAGAAGCAATCGTTTCTCAACAGCTGAGGGTCCAGACCCTCTGAATGAAGCAAATAGCATCAGGAGGCTGGTTTTTATCAGGCTAGATGCCCCTGTGATCGGATCTCTTTTCATTTGCAGACAAATGATGAATGGAAAAGGCAGTAAAAAAATAAGTCTGAAAAACTATTGATGCGAATTTGGAACCATTATATTGACCCCTGGCTCTTTGGAAGAGCAAACTTAAAGAAATAAAGGACCTTTTAAGCATTTTGTCCAAGATCTGTTTTCATATTTTTATCTGAAACAGGCAGTTTCCTAAAAGTATTCTCAAAAGCATTAGCAATATCGAAGTGAATGCTACATTTTATTTCCATATAGGGAGGGTAACAATGAATTCTTCTATTGTTACATTTTGGACCATATGACTGGATTGCATTTTGTATCAGAGGCTCATGAAAACAATGCTTTAGATGGAAACAATGTAAAATGAGGGCAGCAGCAATGTGTGCTATGTAGCCTGGAGAAAACATGATCATAAGTGGAATGTGCCTTAAAGGATGAATAAAATTACTTAAATGGGGTTAGACCAGACCATATCTGATGTGCAGGGAGTATTTTAATGCTAAAATAAAAATTGTTCTAAAATTCATTCAGTGAATTTGTTATTGGGCGTTACTTTTTTTCATCTTCTTATAGTCAGGATCTGCTTTAATTCAATATCTGGTCTGATCTCTTATTATTGTTATCAATGATTAAATTAAAAAAAACATTCAGAGTGAAATATTTTCTCTTGACAGCATAAATAGGAGAAAAAAAGAGCTTTTTCTGTGTTCAGTTTGTTGAAGTTGTGAAGCCATGAATTACATCACAGTGGTATTTCTATCCAAACTGTTTGCAAAACATGAGCAGTTCAGATCTCCTGAGGTCACTATCAAAGAAACAGGAAGTCTTTTAAAGTCAAAAGCCAAATGTCTTTCAAAATACATAAACTACATTTAATGCTAAGAAAAACTTTCATTGTGTTCAAATAATCTCTATATTTTGACTTCTTTAATCCTCCACCAAACTTTAAATTATACTCTTGGTAGCTCACAGTAAACCATCAATTAGAGGACAGCCTTGCTCCCATCCCACCACCACTCCAGTTGTCGTGGCAACGCACCCACAGGTCAGGACAGATCCTTTCTGGACCTCTGCACAGATTTTTGACAGGCAACCATTTGATGAATGGCACTGAAAGACAGTGCAGATGGTTTCCTAATTTAAAGGGAGAGTGGCGATGGATGGTCGCTTTCTTCCTGTGTTCACTCTCAGGAGCTTTTGGTCATTTTAATATTTCTCTCAGCAAGGCTGGACTGTCTGATGTCTCAAAATAGTTTTGGGTAAAAACAGGAAATCAGTTGTCACATTTTTTTATTCTAAAATTAAATCTACAGGAAGTCCATTATCTTTTTTTTAGTGTGACATCTTCATCTAAGCTGCATCTCATCATGTTATAATGACCTTTTGTACCAGATCAGCCAAACTGAGCAAAACCCAAACGGAAACTTCATCTGTAAACACATATGCTTTCAGTCTTCTTTGGAATACAAATTTTTGACACAAGGCTGAAAAGTGCAGATGGAAAATAACAGTAACTAAGGGAGCGCACACTAAACCACACAGTTGTTGTTATTTGTACATCCAACAATCACTTCCTGTAACAGCTTGTTTTAAAAAATAAAAATAACTGAGGCTCATTGCTTTTTCAAGCAGACCACTAAAAATGCTGCTAAATGTTCAAACTCACGTCTTCCTGTTTGCAAATACTAACTTGGGAAATTTTGTCTTGACTCAGCGTGACAAACCATCAAATGCGGTGTAACAGATGTGTCGAAACATATTCATTAATCTGTTTGTCATAGTTCTTAAAATCCAGCGAAAACACCTTCATTGGTTACTTTTTAAAACAGACCACATTTATTAACTCAGTGTTTGCTTTGAGCTTTGAGAGTGACCTTTAACCCTACTCTGTGTTGATGTGTGAATATTGCAGAGCATTTGTATCACTTCCTCCTTTCTTCTATTAACTAACTTTATGTCCAACACATTTTGTCTGGGCAAATTTTACATCCAGTTAAAAGAATGGAGGCCTCTTATCACAAAGTCTTTTCCATCTATCTCTGCCCTGTCAATAAAGTTAGAAAACTCCAAACAACCAAAGCACAATTGTTTATATTTCTGTAACATAATATGAAAGCTACAATAGAGGGAAGTTAAGTCATAAATTCCTCACAGTCAGTTACTAATTAATTCCTGTTAAAAGCTGATAAAGCAAAAGTGTAAATAAAATGCATTAATCATATACTTTAGATTGGTAGAAAGTTGTTGTCAAGTAAAATATAAATGGTTCTAATTTTTAATGTTTTTGCACAATTGCATGTTATTTTTAAACTGTAATACCTTAAGTCATAATTGTACACAATTATACAAAGTTGGTCTGTGGCATATTGCTGCTTTTCTTACCTGCAAACTTTATGTTCTTACAGTGCTTGAGGTTTAATGTTGTTGGGTGATCAACACGTTATTGAACATTTTGTGTTCAATGAAAATCAAAAAGCTCAGTTTTGACTCCATCTGACCAGATTATATTCTCACATTTTTTCACTGACTTTCACAAATCTTCCAAAGCAAACTTAAAACAAGCTTCAACATGTCTTTTCTTCAGCTGTGAAGTCTGGTGCAGTGAATGAGCAAATCTAAAATCAATTGTGGTTGTGTGCATTATTCCTTGATTTAATATATTTAAAAAACTTTACCTTCTTTGTCAAGATTTATGTCTTTTTAGGTGCCTGGTTTATGGTGAGTTTTTGTTGTTATCGCTCTAACAGTGCCGACTAAAACATTTAGAGGTTTACAGAAGTCGGTGAAGTCATTGCCATCAGTAGAATCGTTACATCCTAAAGTTTTTGAATGCTTATTTTATATTCACCCTTTGTATCACTCTCTCCAATACTCAGGTAATAAAAAACTATTTCATTACCCTAGTTAATAGTAAACTAGCTGATATCAATTTGCAAATAGCCAGAATTCTTTCAAACTGCCGACAGATTTCAACTGTTTATTTGGACTTCTCATTTCATTACATTTTCATTTCATGGGTTGATTAATGGAGTAATTTGTTTATCTGGTGTAAATTTCATATCAATGGCCCCAAACATTAAAACGTTCAATACTTGCTTTACTCATTAGTTTTTAAACTTTATTTCAGACAGCACCTGATAAGTGAACACTAGATTATGTTGGAGTTGTGAACCTGTTGAAGTGGTGAACTATGAACATTCATTCATTCATTTGAACTTGTTAGAACTAGATCTTGATAAGTGTAAGCTGGCACAACTCTGCACTATTTATCTCCAGTTGTCGCCTCCTAATGCTGTTGATTTATTAGATTATACAATGTCACTCATGAGTTTGTAATTCAAATCACTTTCTGTTGTATAGTCAACTTAAGGACATTCTTTTGTTTACTATAAACAGTTTTGTTAAATGTACAACATTTAGAGAATCAACCACAGATAATAAAACTAAGACGTGTTTTAGTTTGGGGAAGTGGGGATCTAAATAGAAATATTTTAGGGTCTGTATACTTTTGTGGGTAAGTCATGACCTAAAAATGATGTTTATTCTACCAAGAGTGAAATAGAAATCTATAAAAAAAATAATAATAATAAAAAAAACTTCCAGCATCTTCTTGTTAAGCTTCCATTTGTCATAATAGTTCCAGCCTTTCTTCCATGCCAGAAAGGAGAAAGTGTGTAACTGGGGGTGAGTGGAGAATATTTCCATGCGGTAAAAAGGAGGGCCCAGATTTGGGAATGAGACAGCAACAAGCCAACACACATTTCTAAAATACCACAGAGTCTGAGCTCAGCCTTGGACCGAGGGGGGATGGTAGTTCTGCAGAACGCCAGAGGAAAAACATAACCGGGAAATCATTTCAACTTCTCTCTCAGTTTTAGAATCTCTGCCTCAGGGTGGAAAACTAAGAATAAATAAAGTGAGTGTAAGAATTTAAAATGGTATTAATAATTGGCTCTACAGAATAGAGTTAAACATATTGCATATGTAAGTAAAATACCAAGTAATTAGACTGGAGGCTAAAAGGCAAGTTGAGCTGATTGAATTACAAAATATTTAAGATGACATTAAAGCTCTGGGTACCAAGTTAATTTTGCTGTTGCTTTCACACATAACGTCAGTGAATCCAAATCTGAATTAATAAAAAATAGTTTTCTAATAGTGTAGCAGTAACATTAGGTTTTTCTCAGCTTAGGATTCAGAATTCAACTTGACAAGAACCCTGTAACTGCCTGAAATGATTTAGGTTTAAAGTAATTGAAATAATTGTTTTCATCACAGCTGGAGTCCAAACCTGAATCTGATACAGAATCTGTGAAGTTAAAGATCCGAGTGATGGGAAGGAGGCTTTTCCACATGAGTTACATCTCATCACTGAAAATAAATATTTAAACTACCAGAGGAAACAAACTTATCAAAAATGCCTTTTAAACTTTTTTCCACTAATTAAGAAGGATATAAATATTTTTGAACATTTCATTTTTAATCAAATATAGACAAAAATTTAGATTTTTTAATTTTTTTTTCCAAAGTTCACCCTCATACATTGTTTTACTACCTTCTGAGAGTTTTCTGTCTTATTGCCTATCAAACAAACTTCTATTGTGGAATTAATGTCAAAAGCTTTTAGTGTTCATTGTTTTTGTTTTTCTGTTTTTCCTCTACTTGATTTCTTTTTTAAATTTCAAACTGATTGACATGCTGAAAACTATTGTAACAAATATGTCAAAAGAAATCTGTTTCAAAGTAGCTAAAGTCCGAAGGAAAACTTTACTTGACGTCCATAAAACCTAAAGCAATGTTGGTTCAAATCCTCTTCAAAACATTACTAGAATGTCAAGCTAAAGAAATTAGGAATTGTTTAAAACTTTTGCACAGTGATGTACATAATTGCTTAGAAATGAAACCATTTTTATAAACAGATTGATTATTTTTAGCCTCTATCCTTGTTTCCATGCTGAGACACTGGATCACACACATCTGTAAAGCCGCCTCCAGGAAAGTCCAATATTTGTTCAACATCCCTGGCAGCCTGTCAGCAGGTTGACTGAGTTAACGTGGCTGCTTCTAGAGTTTGCTCTGTGGGGAAAAGTTGCGCAAGCAAAACCTGAATATTGACATTATGTAAAAGGAAAAAAAAAGAGAGACAAGTTGGGATGAGAGCAGCTGGATTAAGACACTTAAAATTGCGAAATACAAAGTCTTGTTTCTCAATGTTTGAGATGTTTCTGCCTCACTGGTCTAATTGGACACAATGTTCTCTGTAATCTTTTACTGTTGCTCAGAACTGAAGCCTGTATTTTGCCAGATCACGGCGCCTAATGGGAGTGCTGTTTTGACTTCTAGATGTGCTTTAATCAGTTCTCGAATGCACACTGGCTGAGGGCAGCCCTTTGTCCTGCTGATAAATTCTCCAGCAGCTGCTGCAGCTCTTTGCTCTCCCTTATCGCTACTTAAACAGTTAAGGGCACTGACATCGCTCTCAAAGTCCCACACTCGAATTTTCTATCCAAATACAGTTGATTTTTTTTTCTTTTTAGAAATTTATCAGCATAGAAATGTGTGATTCTTTGAAGTGTTTGTCATCATGACAATGTTATTCTCCCAAAGTTCAGAGTGACTTGTCAGGCTGTCTTCAACACGTACAAAACAGATTTGTTGCTAAACATCTGATCTGGGTTCAGTTGTAGCTGTTTGACATTTTCTTCTGCTTGCAACAGCAGCTTGTCTGCTAGCCTGTGACCACAGACATACAACTAACTAACATTGTTTGACAGTGTAGCACAATATAGACATGAAACATTTGGATTTCTAATGAGGTGCAATGACCTTGTTAAAATAACATTTTAAAAAAGCAGAGAGCATGTTCACTTGCTTCACTGTTCTGTTTTTAATGTTTGCAGAACTTTGCTTCTGCTTTTTAGCATCAAGTATGACCGTTCCTGTCTGAATTGACCGTTCCTGTCTGAATTGACCGTTCCTGTCTGAATTTGCTTTAATACGTGAAAACCTGCCTGTGTTAAACTGCTTCTATTTCTTGCATAAACTCATTAATGAAGATCAAAAAGTTTCTTCCTGTGAAGAAAGTCATTCTTCTCTACTGTTTCCTCATACGTTTCACTGATTGGCTCTAAATGACTAACTCAGTATGAATGTAACGTGTTATAGTTTAGACTAAAGTAGATTGTAGAGGATTGTATTAGCATTAAAGAGATTGTTATGAAGTGAATTAGGCTATTGAAACCATGACAACAAAATCATTAAATAACCATCTTACAATGTAATTAGATCATCAGAGCAGGTGAAGCTGTGAAACAGACCAGCTGAATCATTCTCAATCTAATTAGCAAACTATAAATACAGAGAGAGCTGCTGGAAACCTTTGTCATCTGGTGCATTCTTGTAGTTTTTTTGTCCAATGAAAGCATGAAGCCATTGTTTTTTGTTTTTTTGTTTGTTTGTTTTTTTTCTTAAATTAAAATGACCTCACAAATAAAGAAACTGCTACTAAGGTTGTTGCAAAGGATATAAGTGTTCCAGATTACGAAGCACTTGTATGTAAAAAAAACTTAACAAGCATCACAACCATCTATTTCAGAGAAGCACAAAACAGACCACCAGTCCAGAGCCGGTTCATTGTTGGCAGCAGGTGGGAGCTGATGCATCTGCACACATTTCCTATGTACTTAAAGTACCAACTTAAATACTGGCTGATTTAGTATAATACAACTATAAACTAATAAATAAACTAATGTTTAGATCTCAAGGAGCCACAATCGATTTTCAGTTCTAGAGCTTCGGACTTTTAATGACGCATTTTGGACTGTTGGGGATTTTCTAGTTTCTGGTTTAAAACCTGGAAAACACTTGAATTATTGGGTGCTTTCCAGGATCAACTTTCAGCTCGGTAGAAACTCTAAGCATCTTGACATTCAGAATGCCCTTTGACCCTGCCTGTGAAACCAAACAAACCTACCTGACAGAAGTGTGGAACAGCCAGTTAGCTTGTTGGTGGTGTTGGCTGGAAAATTGGACTAAATTTAATAGAAACAAACCACTTTGTGTTGCCAAGGTAAAACTAATGGTGTGATTGTAGATCCTTGCTTAGAACAATGTGTGATGTTAAAATGTTGGGCTCTGTGTACTAAGGTTTACCCTGGCAGCGCTGACCTATGACTCACTGTTGGAGTCTGTGATATTGCAACAGATTGTATGCAGGATGTGACAACAACTTGTTGTCTCAGGTGGTCCTGATGAAACTGTATGAAAGCTGAAATTCCAAACAGGAATGACCATATTTGGCTTTTAAATGCGAGTGCCTGCCTGTCTGTGCTCTGTGATCATGCTGCTGTAGAACGAGCCTCTAATCACAGAGGCCCACACTCAGCAGACGGCTTGCAAAATCATTTCAGCTCTGCCTGTGTGTTACATTTTAAAGGAAATACGGATCCTGATTCTGTTTAGAACAATACTATGAGGGTAGAGCCAAAGTTATGTAGGTAAAATTAAACGCTGATTTATGATGCAAGGCTTAAAATCCTTTGATCTGAGGTAAATCTCTGTTAGGTTAGTTTGATGCATTTTAAGGAGCTTCAGAGAAAAGATCAGACATGCTGTGTGGGAGGAATCTAAGGGGATTAATGCTTTCTTTCAGCACACAGGCTGCCTGTAGCAGACCTGCCACATGTACAGGAAGTGAAACCATAGCAATGAAGTCTTGTGCAATGTGTGACGCAAGTCGTCCTGCAGTGTGCATCAGCTTGTGCCTTTTAAATTACACGTCAAACCAGGATGCCCTAATAAAACCCGCTGACATTGTTTTTGATAGATTGCCTCATCTCGGTTTATTCCACCTTGCTGACATCAGTTGTTGAATCCTTGAAACAAATGTGCACTTCCTTTTTAGCATCTGTGCAGTTATGATAAAAACATTTCTGGGCAGAAAAACAAATATGAATTTTAAAAGCAGAGTTTCACAAATATAGAGATAAATCACAAAGAAGCTAGTTTCAGGGTGACTTGTTTGCTTTAGTTCACATTATGTTGGAGATGCCATATACTCACTTATAGATTCTGAAGCATTTTTACAGCAAAGGATAGAAAATCTTTTTATTTACCCTGGTGCTGGCCAGAATAAAGCTAATGGTATTGGCAAGGGGTTTGCAATCTTTTGCCCCTCAAAAGAGGTTCTCAGTATTTTTGATAAAACATAACAGTACTTACATAACATTTTAAAAGTAAATACTGCCAATTTAGCAACTCCTACATGTTATTTTATGCTGCATCTGCGTAGGATTTTCACTGTAGATCGGCAATGACGGTACAAAGTTGGTTTTTGTTTTGTTATTTATTGAGATGGGCTTATTTTGATTATACATTTTCAATATATTCCATATATATTTATAAGGGGATCCACTGGCTTGTTTGTTCCTCTCAGGTCAGAGCAAATTCTATATGGTCTGCATTGTTAAATCTAAATATGATGTATGTAATGTGTCAAGCAGGCTTTTGGGCTCAAGAAAAAATTTCTTCAACAAAGATGAAAGTAAAAATGACTCTTCGGACTGAAAAGGTTGCCCATCCCTTGTATAAACTGTACTGGAGATGCAGGCATGGTGGGACCAACTGGTTTGACAGGAACCATTGTCAGTCAACGTCTGTGGCGGTTGATGTGTGGCGGTTGATCAAGTCTGGCCATTGCTGGTTGTCCTGTTGTCCTCTCATTACAAAATGAGCAGCTGATTGAATTTTACTTTACAAAACACTGATCTGTAGACTAACTCCTCCGTCTACATCGCTCTGTGAATTAAATGATACCCAGAAAGAGCTCTGCTGCAGAAAACATCAATCATTTCAAGACATGCAAAGTCTTAAAAAGAAAACACTTTCATAATCTGTCTTTCTGCTTATTGTGGGAGTTTTAGTTCAGCCTTGGAGACGACACGTGTGACACTGACTGGGCCTTGTCGCCAACAGCAACGATGCATGGAGATCTGTTCCACTGCTTGAGAAGGCCACCGTCATGGAGGGCAAGGTTGGAGTGTGTGTGTTTACGCTGCTACATGTGCGTCACTGACAGCATGCAGTCAGGTTCACAGCTTGGACACGAATGCCGTTTTCATGGCTTGACTTTCAGAGAATAATCAGATTTGAAATGAATGAAGGATGCATGCTTCAAATTCATGTATTAACACAATTTTAAAGTCATTATTCCATCTTAAAGTCTCACTTTGAGAATCAACTTCAGGAAATGAAGATGATTCTGTGAATAAACTGGGAATTTATATTTGTTATGACATTTAGATTTGCAGGCTTGTCTGCTTACAGTACATCATAATTACAAACAATGAATGAGTGCTGAGTTTCTTATTATTCAGCAATCTACATAAATAATTTGATCATCAGAGGTGATTTCAGGCCACCTGTTCTCTTAATACTTTCATTGATGAAATTTGGCTCAATCCTTAATTCCAGAGAAAGGAAATCTCAATATTTCAGCACATGATGATATTTTGGACAATCTGATAATCTCAGCATTGTAGGAACGGTTTTGGAAAACCCAGAAAGATACAGATGAGTTTGATGTGAAAGACTTTTAACTGGCCACTTGATAGAATTCCTTTGGAGTGTATTAGACAGGTGACTCCAGTTAAGGCCTTAAAGTCCAACATCAGTGTCTGACCTCACAAAAGTGCTTTTGGAAGATAGATCAAATATCACCATAAACCGTTTGGACAGTTTGCCCAGAGAAATTAAATCAGTTATAGGAGAAAAGTGTGGACCTGTGTCATATAAACCCTATGGAATAAGGATGGGACATTTATTCTATTATATAGAAAAGAACAGAACATTGATTTATTTGTCCAACAGAGTGGGAATTTCTGGTGGTTGTTATAAGCAAGTTGAAAACATGAGTGTAGATTATTTCTCAGCATAATGCTGAACACCTTGTACAAAACAAAACATTGATGACTGATGGCTGTCCTGTGTAATTATTAAATACATGTTGCCTAAACAAAGCAAAATCCAGAAAAACAAGCTAGACGTAGCAACTTTGCGATGCGATTACAGAAACAGAAACACGCCTTTTGGTGCTGGAAGACGGGATTAACGAGCTTCACTTCCTGGTTATTAAGAGGTGACTGGGTGCAGCTGGGTGTTCTCTGTGCCTACGGGGAAAATGTCTTTCCTGATGTTCTTGGGAGAAACGGACAGATGATGTTTGTGGGTGATTGCAATGGATGGACAATGACTCACTTTTTCCCTTTCACAAATCATTTATAGTGGCCCAAACAGTTAACCCATGTTGCCCTGTTTTCACTTATTTGACTGAATTTCCTTGCCATTGAAGATGTGAACCTCCCTCCACCGAACAGCAAAACCATTCACACTATCTCCTCACATGAGAAACCATCACATGAGGCCTGATGGCCACCGGGACTTTTTGTTTGTTTTACATGTGACTCATTTGATCTTTAACCTGTTTGATCAGCTGCTGAACAACTTGTAAAGTTAATGTCAGCTCATTCAGTCATGAAAGCATTCTGATATTCTTCCTTCTGTTTATCTGAACATTCACTTAGCTGAACGTTTAGCCTGTAAAGAGGGAAAGCTCCCACTGTGAACCTGTGTGTAAATGTACTGAAGCAGCAGCTGTTAGTGGAGGTTCAGCAATCCTCTTTATAATCCTGCTGAGTGTGGAAACATGAGACTTGCTGAAAGCTTTATCCAAATCCATACATAAGTAACGCGGCGAGTCCGGCTCTAATTTAAGCACGAGCTTTGACATCCCAGACAAAGTTGGTTTCGTTCTGTCCCCACAGTGAAGGTTTGGCTCCATGTAGAAATAAAAACAAACAAATATGCAGAACTTTGCAAAAAAAAAATATACCTCTGGAACTTTTCTGGATTTTACCAATATAACTAACCATCAGTGCATTTATAGGAAATGTATATGATCAATTTGTGATCACATAAATTTTCACAAAATCTGAAAAGTACAACTAGGTTAGATAGAGTTGTGGTAGATAGGGAAAAAAAGGAGGAGTCAATTTCGTCAAAAAAAAGATTTTTTTTTAGCTAAAGCTGCAGAAATGTAAATATTGTATATCAGAAACTCCGTTGAATCAAACATAGGCTGCACCATGCATCCTGAGCCATTTCTTAGCCACCTACTCAAATCTAGTATAACCAAAACATATAAAAATAATAACATAAAAGTTAAGTGTTTGGAGCTGCACAGTGGTGTAGTTGGTAGAGTTGTTGCCTTACAGCAAGAAGGTTCTGGGTTCAATTCCCAGCCTGGGGTATTGCTGCATGGAGTTTGC